>NW_019957678.1:271210-299492 GCF_002910315.2 Salvelinus sp. IW2-2015 | reverse complement strand
CCATCTAAACTACTGTACCATCTAAACTACTGTACCATCTAAACTACTGTACCATCTAAACTACTGTTCCATCTAAACCACTGTACCATCTAAACCACTGTACCATCTAAACTACTGTGAAATATATTTCCATAATTGAAGATATTGTATGTTTTGCTGTTTGAAGCTGGTGTACAAAACCCAAAGTAAAAGACATTAAAAAAACAACAACTTAAGAACAGAAAGCATAGAAATAGAGTACATACTGGAGAACCGATCTACCGCTTGTTAGACTTGCTTTCAATAACAGATCTATAACTCATATTTCTATGTGAATTTGGTCAGGTCGCCCAAAAAAGGTACATAGTGCATTTAATGTAAATAAATAATTGAAACCGAAATCGAAAACAGTGATTACTTTTTTAATAATCAAACCGAAACGACCTCAAAAAGCACTAATCGCTCAAAATACCCATCAAACATACTGCCAGAAACACTGTAACGATCTATAATGTGGGCGACTCACTGTTCATGTTCTTGAAGATGATGAGGATAGGTAGGATCTGTCTGTAGTAGGGCACCAGGGCCTCTCCCATGTCTTCAGATACCACCAGGTGCTGCAGCGTCTTCAACATGGTGCAGATCACCTGCCTCTCCCATGTCTTCAGATACCACCAGGTGCTGCAGCGTCTTCAACATGGTGCAGATCACCTGCCTCTNGTCTTCAACATGGTGCAGATCACCTGCCTCTCCCATGTCTTCAGATACCACCAGGTGCTGCAGCGTCTTCAACATGGTGCAGATCACCTGCCTCTTCCGTGTGTTCAGGACATCTGTGGGGACAGAGAGGAAGGGCACCATAAAAATAGAATGTTAAGTTATGGGTATACTCAATATGCCTGCCGCAACCCATAGCCATACGCAGGTTGACGTTTATTGGGATGAATCTTGTCCTGGAGGCAGAGCTGAGTGATTTCCACTAGATTGACCAGCTGCAGTCAAAATTGATTGGCCAGCTGCAGTCTATATATCGTAACAGTTAATTCATAGAAATTGCTTGTTGGTCTCAATTTAAGGTTAGGGTTAGGCATAATGTTAGCAGTGGGGTTAAGGTTTCAAATCTGACTTTGTGGCTGTGCCAGCTAGTGACTACCCTGCAGAATTACCTCCAGTACGAGTCATACCAACACAGGATGCCAACCATACATTGATTTGAATGGGGATGGCTGTTCTAGTCATTACATTTATATGGAGTGCACACATGATAGAGGTCGTGGGTTAGAGGTCAGGAAGAGAGGGTAGTGTGTGACCACTACTTGTTTTCGTAGAGGCTTTCCCTAGGGAGGTGTGTGATTGGGAATTAGCAATTAAGCCCTCCTATGGTGAAGTCTAAGTAGTGATCCTCTACATATCATGGTAAATAAAACCACAGCATGTACTGAACACATGTAAACACACAGGTAAAAAAAAAAAATACACAGAAAAGACCAAGATAGAGGTCATGCAGAATTCACACTCCCTCCACTGAAATCAATGTTTTTTGGTACTGGGCCTTGACTTGTAATAGCTGGCTGCAATCAGGGGTTTGAAAAGGCACAAGTGAGAGCCAATCACAGAGCAATTTGGCAGACAGCTGCACTTAACTCCATCTCCCGCTGATAGTGAGAACAAAAGACAGACAAAAGGAGGTAGAAGGAAGAGAAAGAGAGGCAAACATATCAAATGTTATTTTTCACATGCTTCACATTCTTCGTAAACAACAGGTGTAGACTAACAGTAAAATGCTTACTTACGGGCACATCCCAACAATGCAGAGAGACAAATATAGAAAAATGACTAACACAAGGATTTAGTACAGAATGAGAGACAATAACTTGGCTATACAGTGCATTCGGAAAGTATTCAGACCCCTTGACCTTTTCTACATTTTGTTACATTGTAGCTTTATTCTAAAATGGATGAAATAGTTATTTTTTCCCCAATCATGAATCTATACACAATACCCCATAATGACATCACAATACCCCATAATGACATCACAATACCCCATAATGGCACAGCAACAACATGTAATATCACATTTACATAAGTATTCAGACCCTTTACTCAGTACTTTGTTGAAGCACCTTTGGCAGCGATTACAGACTCGAGTCTTCTTGGGTATGACACTACAAGCTTGGTACACCTGTATTTGGGGAGTTTCTCCCATTCTTCTCTGTAGATCCTCTCAAGCTCTGTCAGGTTGGATGGGGAGCATCGGCTGCACAGCTAATTTTAGGTCTCTCCAGAAATGTTCAATCGGGTTCAAGTCCGGGCTCTGGCTGGGCCACTCAAGGACATTCAGAGACTTGTCCCGAAGCCACTACTGCGTTGTCTTGGCTGTGTGCTTAGGGTCATTGTCTTTTTGGAAGGTGAACCCTCGTCCCAGTCTGAGGTCCTGAGTGCTCTGGAGCAGGTTTTCATCAAGGATCTCTCTGTACTTTGCGCTGTTCATCTTTCCCTCGATCTTGACTAGTCTCCCAGTCCCTGTCGCTGAAAAACATCCCCACATCATGATGCTGCCACCACCATGCTTCACCGTTGGGATGGTGCCAGGTTTCCTCCAGACCTGACACTTGGCATTCAGGTCAAAGAGTTCAATGTTGGTTTCATCAGACCAGAGAATCTTGTTTCTCATGGTCTGAGAGTCTTTAGGTGCCTTTTGGCAAACTCCAAACGGGCTGTCATGTGGCTTTTACTGAGGAGTGGCTTCCTTCTGGCCACCCTACCATAAAGGCCTGATTGGTGGAGTTCTGCAGAGATGATTGTCCTTCTGGAAGGTTCTCCCATCTCCATAGAGGAAGTCTAGCGCTCTGTTAGATTGACCATCGAGTCCTTGGTCACCTCCCTGACCAAGGCCCTTCTCCCCCGATTGCTCAGTTTGGCCGGGCGGCCAGCTCTAGGAAGAGTCTTGGTGGTTCTAAACTCCAACTTCGATGGAGGCCACTGTGTTCTAGGGGACCTTCAATGCTGCAGACATTTGTTGGTACCCTTCCCCAGATCTGTGCCTCGACACAATCCTGTCTCGGAGGTTTACGGACAATTCCTTCGACCTCATGGCTTGGTTTTGCTCTGACATGCACTGTCAACTGTGGTAGCTTATATATAGACAGGTGTGTGCCTCTCCAAATCATGTCCAATCAATTGAATTTACCACAGGTGGACTCCAATCAAGTTGTAGAAACATCAAGGATAATCAACGGAAACAGGATACACCTGAGCTCAATTATGAGTCTCATAGCAAAGGGTCTGAATACTTACGGAAATAAGGTGTTTCTATTTTACATTTTTAATACATTTGCAAAAATTTCAAAAAAACTGTTTTCACTTTGTCATTAGGGGATATTCTGTGTAGATTGCTGAGGATTGTTTTTATTTAATCCATTTTAGAATAAGGCTGTAACGTAACAAAATGTGGAAAAAGTCAAGGGGTCTGAATTCTTCCCGAAGGCACTGTATCTACCTCAAATACCTCATACCTCTGCACATTGATCAGGTACTGGTCATGTCTGTATTAGAGGTCGACCGATTATGATTTTTCAACACCGATACCGATACCAATTATTGGTGGACCAAAAAAAGCCGATACCGATTAATCGGCTGATTTTTTATTTATTTATTTGTAATAATGACAATTACAACAATACTGAATGAACACTTATTTTAACTTAATATAATACATCAATAAAATCAATTTAGCCTCCAATAAATAATGAAACATGTTCAATTTGGTTTAAATAATGCAAAAARAAAGTGTTGGAGAAGAAAGTGAAAGTGCAGTATGTGCCATGTAAGAAAGCTAACGTTTAAGTTCCTTGCTCAGAACATGAGAACATATGAAAGCTGGTGGTTCCTTTTAACATGAGTCTTRAATATTCCCAGGTAAGAAGTTTTAGGTTGTAGTTATTATAGGAATTATAGGACTATTTCTCTTTATACCATTTGTATTTCATTAACCTTTGACTATTGGATGTTCTTATAGGCACTTTAGTATTGCCAGTGTAACAGTATAGCTTCCATCCCTCTCCTCGCTCCTACCTGGGCTCAAACCAGGAACACAACGACAACAGCCACCCTCAAAGCAGCGTTACCCATGCAGAGCAAGGGGAATAACTACTCCAAGTCTCAGAGTGAGTGACGTTTGAAACGCTATTAGCGCGCACCCCGCTAACTCTCTCTCTTATACACATCTAGATGTGTATAAGAAAGCGGCCCAAACTGTTGCATATACACTGACTCTGCGTGCAATGAACGCAAGAGAAGTGACACAATTTCACCTGGTTAATATTGCCTGCTAACCTGGATTTCTTTTAGCTAAATATGCAGGTTTAAAAATATATACTTCTGTGTATTGATTTTAAGAAAGGCATCGATGTTTATGGTTAGGTACACATAGATACGCACCGCATCGATTATATGCAACGCAGGACACGCTAGATAAACTAGTAATATCATCAACCATGTGTAGTTAACTAGTGATTATGATTGATTGATTGATTGTTTTTTATAAGATAAGTTTAATGCTAGCTAGCTACTTACCTTGGCTTCTACTGCATTCGCGTAACAGGCAGGCTCCTCGTGGAGTGCAATGTAATCAGGTGGTTAGAGCATTGGACTAGTTAACTGTAAGGTTGCAAGATTGAATCCCCCGAGCTGTATATAGCTCCATAATCGTCTATTTTATTTTTAAACTCTGCATTGTTGGGAAGGGCTCATAAGCAATAATTTCACGGTAAAGTCTACACCAGTTGTATTCGGCGCATGTGACAAATACTATTTGATTGTATTTTATTTTTTTWAACATTAGGAACACCTGCTCTTTCTTGACATGAATCAGGTGAATCCAGGGGAAAGCTATGATCCCTTAATGATGTCACCTGTTAAATCTACTCCAATCAGTGTAGATGAAGGTGAGGAGTCGGGTTACAGAATGATTTTTAATCCTTGAGACATGGATTGTGTCTGTGTGCCATTCAGAGGGTGAAGGGGCAAGACAAAAGATTGACGTGCTTTTGAACGGGTTATGGTAGTAGGTGCCAGGCTCACTGGTATTAATGTGTCAAGAACTGCAACGCTGCTGGGTTTTTCACGCTCAACAGTTTCCCCGTGTGTTTCAAGAATGGTCCACTACCCAAAGGACATCCAGCCAACTTGACACAACTGTTGAGGTATTGGAGTCAACATGGGCCAGCATCCATGGGGAACATTTTCGACACCTTGTAGTCCATGACCCGACGAACTGAGGCTGTTCTGAGGGCAAAGGGGGTGCAACTCAATATTAGCTTGTTATGGCTGCAGGGGGCGTATTGAGTAACTGGAAAGAGGTGACCATTTTCAAACGGCCTCGTACTCAATTCTTGCTCGTACAATATGCATATTATTATTACTATTGGATAGAAAACASTCTCTAGTTTCTAAAACCGTTTGAATTATTTCTCTAAGTGAAACAGAACTCTTTTTACAGCCCATTTCCTATCCGGAAGTGAGATTTCCAAAAGCGAGGTCTCTCTTCAAGAGCTTGTCTATAAAAGGGCATGTCACTTGGGACTATAGAAACACGTCATACACCTTCCCCTGGGTGTCAAGCGGAAGTGAGAGCAGAAATGACTTGATTATCTTGTTCTGGGATTGAATACACCTCTCTTGGAGTGAGAGGTCCGCCATTATTTTTTTTTCGAAGGCGCGAAGTTGGACCTGGAATCGCCTCCTGGAAAACCGTTGTTATAGGTGAATATGATCTCCGGCTTKSATTWTATTRGATACATSTCACAAWWTCATCCTAAAMTWTGTTTTTTCAATATAGWTTAATTATATTATTGAAATTTATTCGGGACTTTAGACGTGATGCGTTGCAAGAATTTGTTCAAGAAGGAGAGGTTAGCGCCGCACGGCCAGTGTGCTTGCTAATTCAAGAGGGAAATAGTTCGTTCTGGATCCAAACAAAGACGGTTCTGAACAAAGGACCCCTTGTACAACATTCTGATGGAAGATCAACAAAGATAAGGACCCAATTTGGGATGCTATTTCATATATCTGTCGAACTGTGCTATCGCTACCGTTTGCCTTGAATCAATGCTGCTGTGTGTTAGCTATTGTAGTAAGCTAATATAACGATATATTGTGTTTTCGCTGTAAAACACTTAAAAAATCGGAAATATTGGCTGTATTCACAAGATCTTTGTCTTTCATTAGCTATCCACCATATATTTTTCTGAAATGTTTTATGATGAGTAAGTTGACGTTGGTGTCTGTATTTACTCTGGCTACTCCCGTGCGATTTCTGACTGTAGCTATGATGGTAGCTATGATGGTAGCAGTAATGTAAAACTGATTTATAGCTCAAATATGCACATTTTTCGAACAAAACATAGATTTATTGTGTAACATGTTATAGGACTGTCATCTGAGGGAGTTTTTTCTAGGTTATTTAGGTTGGTTCTAGGTTAGTTAGGTTGGCTTTGTGCATGCTACCTGCATGCTACCGTTGCTGTGAAAAATGTCTGTCCTCTTTTGTATTTGGTGGTGAGCTAACATAAATATACGTGGTGTTTTCGCTGTAAAACATTTAAAAAATCGGACATGTTGGCTGGATTCACAAGATGTTTATCTTTCAAATGCTGTATTGGACTTGTTAATGTGTGAAAGTTAAATATAAAAAAAAAAAAGATTTTGAATTTCGCGCCCTGCACTTGAGCTGGATGTTGTCATAAGTGTACCGGCGTCGGGCTTGCAACCATGGCTTGGGCGTAGAAGCTGGTCACGGTCCTGTTGTGCGTGTGCGTGCGCGTGTGTGTACAGTACACGTGCATGTACTGAATGTACCTGAGTTTGTGTACATATCCACTCGGGGTCCCGAGTGACGCAGCGGTCTAAGGCACTGCATCTCAGTGCAAGAGATGTCACTACAGTCCCTGGTTCAAATCCAGGCTGTATCACATCTGGCTGTGATTGGGAGTCCCGTAGGGCGGCGCACATTTACACAAGTGTTGTCCAGGTTTGGCCGGGGTAGGCCGTCATTGTAAATAATAATCTGTTCTTAATTGACAAGGGTGTTAGTGGGGAGGGTATTATAAGGGTATTATATATTATTAATTTATAATTCCTAAAAGTAATGTAGCAACAGCAAATTGTGATTCGCCTGGTTATAAAGGGGCAATCTAACTTAATATTTTTCCGCTGTAGACGCTATGACAGTCTAAATAGCTCCTAGACCCCTTAAGTGGATATTGCCATAACAGAACTAAAAGGAGTTAACGATTCATGAAAAAAACAAATATTGAATAATGAAAGGGAGTCGCTTGGCTATCTGAGGGAAAGCACGTCTGACATAGAGAGAGAAATAAGTACAATATGTTAGCAGGGTGGAGAGAGCGAGCGAGAGATGGGAGCAGGAACCATTCAATGCTTAGTATGACGGTTAGTGCACTCAGGGAGCAGCAAGCGGAGTCACCCGCAGCCTGAGTGTTAAACAGCTCATGTGCAAATGCGTGGCTGTCACACACACACCCACAAACACAGAGAGACGCAGCCTCCCTTAGAACTAACCCAAGATAGTTCATCTGTGTGGTTGTCAATGGGAACAAATAAAGCACAGTGGGCAGAACAAGCAAGGAGCTGGACAGTGCCAAGTACGAGCTAGCGAGACCTTATTGGCACGTTCTAGCATGTTTTTTTTGCATATTTCTGTTAGGCATGTGTGCAATAACTCAATTCGCGCTTGCACGCCTTGTAAACAAAGCAATTTCTTTTCAACTTTGACAAAGGGTCACATCAACAAAACGTAGAATATGTTACGAACAGAGTACACTGACAGAAACATTTATTGAGATCGGGCTTTTCTCTTTCATGAGAAAATCCATAGAATGACGGCCCAGTTCCATCTCGCTCCATACTCTCCCACTGCCGGTCACTGGGCTTCCTCTCCTTACCATATTTGGTGGGGAGTGGAAATTCCAACCGGATAGGGCTGTTGCGGTGACCGTATTACCACCACAACAGCAAACAGCAGTCATGAATCATGACCACAGTAAAATTCCATGTGACCATTGAGTCACGGTAATCTCCTCTTATGCACTCTGGACATGCGTTGGTAGTACCGAACTCCGTATCGACCGTCAAGTCGCTAATGACCTGGTACTTAGAGCTCTATTGTCCCTCTAACCATCAATGCAAATGCAATCGAAAATCACATTAAACACTTACCATCAAAACAGTATTGTGCTTTTAAAACCCACCTCACTGTGATGATCAGTATGACGAGAGAAGTTCAACAGGTGGTTGATACTGAGTGGAAAAGATGGTTGTTGAGGATGTCGTTTCAAAGCCTAACAAAACAAAATGTAGGCATATTTGAGTTAATGCATAGGTCTATAAATGCGCCCGAATTAAAATAATGATTGTGCCATAATACAATACATAGCCTACCGCATATTACGCACGGCAGAAAAACATAAAACAAAACGTATTTAAGATATATTTGGTACATAATTGGTCTAGCCTATACTTCAACATTAAACCAGTTATAGTAATCACCTTTTAGTGTGGACAGTATTATTATCCATACCGGACGGACTGGATACCTTATGCTACGCTCCAAAATGAGTCTGGGAGAGAACGAACAGGCCTAGGCAACGTTCTTGGTTAATTGATTGTGCAGGGCGGTTTACAGAGTTAGCCTACAATTATAGTGATTTTGAATAACCTACTAATACGGCATTTTTATATTTTCATATTTAATAGGGTGACACATTACCGTTATCTACAGAATCTCACCACCGTGCGTTTTCATATCCTCCTCTCTCCTTCATTGCTTTCTCAAGCATGCAGAGATGTTAGGACAGAAGTTCCTGAACAGATTTCCCTTGGTTGCCCAAATGAAGCACTGGGAAACTGCAGGAACAGGGTTGAAGAGCCCATGGCATATAGCGTTTAGATGGAATATCACCTGCCACGCAGCAAGAGGCTGGCTGCTTCTCAAATAGTGGTTGATGCGTGGAGTGAAGTGATGGAGTAGTCTACCAGGCATTATTTTTAAGTCATTTTTTGAGACTGAGAAAAAAAATCACCCYGCAGGAAAACGGCCTCCGGTCCCTATTCGAGTGCATACGGATGATGTATTTTTTGCCCTGCCCCTGTTCCTGCCCATTTGATAATGACCCATTTTAAATCGAAACAAATTTGACACATTAGTAAAGACAAGATTACATTGAGAATAGATTTATCGATGAAAATATGACCACTTGATGAGAGAACAGCTGTGCAGCCTGAGGCAAGGAACAGAACAAAATCTTTTTTTGTGACTTTCTCAATTCATCAACAGCCTATAGTCGCATCATGCAGGCCATATATGTTTTGATTTCTAAGACATTCATAGGTTTGTATCATTCACAACTAAAATTGCCTACTAACTCTAAATCTAGCGTATAGGACCTGTTTCATATAATCACTTTTATGCTACATAGTCACGTCATATGCGCACTTGCTCCACAATGGGAAAAATAGCTTGTATGCGGGGGTTTTCTGCGTGGACGCCTGGAGATGCTAAATTGTTTATGTTAATTAACTGTCAATTAACGTGAGACCGGCAGGCTTTTGCATGACAATAACCAGCTGACAAAATTGCAGGAACACCACTGGCCGAAAACTGGATGCTTCAGATTTGAACATCCGGTGAAACATCTGTCTCCTTGTTCTAGATTAGTTCATCTGTCTCCTTGTTCTAAGATGTGTTCATCTGTCTCCTTGTTCTAGATAGTGTCATCTGTCTCCTTGTTCTAGATAGTGTTCATCTGTCTCCTTTGTCTAGATATGTTCATCTGTCTCCTTGTTCTAGATAGTGTTCATCTGTCTCCTTGTTCTAGATAGTGTTCACTCTGTCTGTCTCTTCCTTGTTCTAGATAGTGGTCATCTGTTCTCTTGTTCAATGTGTTCATCTGTCTCCTGTTCTAGATTAGTGTTCATCTGTCTCCTTGTTCTAGATAGTGTTCATCTGTCTCCTTGTTCTAGATAGTGTTCATCTGTCTCCTTGTTCTAGATTGTGTCATCTGTCTCCTTGTTCTAGAATAGTGTTCATCTGTCTCCTTGTTCTAGATGTGTTCATCTGTCTCCTTGTTCTAGATAGTGTTCATCTGTCTCCTTGTTCTAGATAGTGTTCATCTGTCTCCTTGTCTAGATAGTGTTCATCTGTCTCCTTGTTCTAGATAGTGTTCATCTGTCTCCTTGTTCTAGATAGTGTTCATTGTCTCCTTGTTCTAGATAGGTTCATCTGTCTCCTTGTTCTAGATAGTGTTCATCTGTCTCCTTGTTCTAGATAGTGTTCATCGTTCTCCTTGTTCTAGATTGTGTTCATCTGTCTCCTTGTTCTAGATAGTGTTCATCTGTCTCCTTGTTCTAGTAGTGTTCATCTGTCTCCTTGTTCTAGATAGTGTTCATCTGTCTCCTTGTTTCTAGATTGTTTCATCTGTCTCCTTGTTCTAGAATTGTGTTCATCTGTCTCCTTGTTCTAGATAGTGTTCATCTGTCTCCTTGTTCTAGATAGTGTTCATCTGTCTCCTTGTTCTAGATAGTGTTCATCTGTCTCCTTTTCTAGATTAGTGTTCATCTGTCTCCTTGTTCTAGATTTGTGTTCATCTGTCTCCTTGTCTAATAGTGTTCATCTGTCTCCTTGTCTAGATAGTGTCATCTGTCTCCTTGTTCTAGATAGTGTTCATCTGTCTCCTTGTTCTAGATGTGTTCATCTGTCTCCTTTTCTAGATAGTGTTCATCTGCTCCTTGTTCTAGATGATGTCATCTGTCTCCTTGTTCATAGATTAGTGTTCATCTGTCTCCTTGTTCTAGATAGTGTTCATCTGTCTCCTTGTTCTAGATAGTGTTCATCTGTCTCCTTGTTCTAGATAGTGCACTGCACCGAGGCAGGCCAGACAGACTGACATGAGGACTAAAACGGCTCTGGTGAGGTGATGCGCACACACACGCATGCACGCAAAAGCAAACCCACCCACACGCACACGCACACACGCACACACCATCACAAACACAGCACATCCCACTCTGACACATGCTTAACAATCCATATTACATGTATACTACACAGAAGGACATGGTGTCTTCAAACCCAGTTGTGTTATTTACATACATGGGCTGTTTCACAGGATGTCAACATGTGAAGAATGGATGTCCTTATGACTGTGCATAACTGTGTAATATTAGTGTTACAGACAATGCTGAATGAGTGTATCCATTGTAGGACATCTGTCTCCTGTTTCCTCACACAAGGGGTGTGCTATKTGCCATCACAGTGATAAGGTTGAATGTGGACCGACAGGGAAGGACATCTCTCTCTTGTTTCCTCACACAAAGGGAGTGTCACGTCCTGACCATAGAGAGTCCTTATTTTCTATGGTGAAGTAGGTCAGYGCGTGACTGGGGGTTAGTCTAGTTTATTATRTCTATGTGGGGTTCTAGTTTTGTTTTCTATGTTGGTGATTTTATATGATTCCCAATTAGAGGCAGCTGGTAATCGTTGTCTCTAATTGGGGATAATATTTAGGTAGCTTTTGTCCACCTGTGTTTGGTGGGATATTGTTTATGGGTAATTGTATGTCAGCACTCCATTGTCGTCACGTTTCCTTATTCTTTAATGTTTTGTGTGTTTCACTAAATAAAGATGTGGAACCCAGATCACGCTGCACATTGGTCCGAGTATGCTTCCAATGATCGTGACAGGGAGAGKTATCTGCCATCACAGTGATAAGGTTGAATGTGTACCGACAGGGAAGGACATCTTTCTCCTGTTTCCTCACACAAGGGGAGAGATATCTGCCATCACAGTGATAAGGTTGAATGTGGACCGACATGGATTTCAAATGCACATAACAAACAATGAAATTCTAATTACCACGAGCGCAAACAATTTACCCTAGCTGTGACATTTGTACCGTGGGACTGTTCAGTTATTCAGTCAGGCTTTCGCCTTTAACAAAAAGTGAAGCAGAGAGTATCAGAGTAGGATATATTAACGTTTGGTATAATCCTTGTCACATCGGATATGAATAAAGTAATCATCTATTCCAACCACTTCTATTAGATATTCTGTTCCCCAAAAATAAAACTTGACCTTGTATTCTCATCTCTTCCAAATGTCACACGTGGGTGACATTGAGGATTTTAGTCAATCGTGTTTGTTGTGAGATAATTATACTTTTTAGATTGTATCTTGCTTGAGTCGGGGATCTCTTTGTAATGAAAGTTTAATTTTGGTGGAGATGTGTCTGGGTATTTTCATCCTTATTTAAAGAGAGTACACGTTTATAATATTATTTTTGCTATCTAGATCCTAAAAGGGTTCTTCTCTCCATAGGAGTTACCTTTAAATAACTATTTTTGGTTCTACATGGAACCAAAAAGGGTTCTCCTATGGGGACAGCCGAGGAACCCTTTCAGAAYACTTTTATCTAAGAGGTGTAGGAAATTACGGCATATCATTATAATGATTTTGTTCTCGTCTAAAGTCATGAAGGTAATGTTGGAGTGATGTTTAAGTTGTTAAATGTAAAAGTTTCTCTGGGTTATTTTTTAAGGACACTCTGGGCTCAACGTGCTTGTAACGATTCTCGTTGGTGGAAGGAGAAGAGGACCAAACTGCAGCGTGGTTAGTGTTCGTCATATTTAATTAAAACT
This sequence comes from Salvelinus sp. IW2-2015, assembly GCF_002910315.2. Taxonomy (NCBI): domain Eukaryota; kingdom Metazoa; phylum Chordata; class Actinopteri; order Salmoniformes; family Salmonidae; genus Salvelinus; species Salvelinus sp. IW2-2015. The sequence continues at coordinate 286,796 of NW_019957678.1, read as the reverse complement.
GAACATTACACAAAACAACAACGAGGAAAAAGACGAAAATGAAACAGTTCTGCCTACACTAAAGACATAAAAAATAAACTAAGGWCAGAACGTGACAGTGCTCAAAAACGTTACCTGTATCTTTTTTTATTGCAGCCTTCTGCCTACATCTAGAGTTATTTCAAGGTCTCAAAATCACCACCTAAAAATTATCCACAATGCCGCTAACTTTTCTCAATCATTCTAGCCTAATGTAGACTCTGTGACGGGGGATGCAAAGAGGTGAACGCACTCCGCACTGACCTGAGTTCAGTTTCASAGTAAAGGACTATTCCGACAGCCCTGCGCATTGCGTATTCTCACCTGGAGTCATCATCATCAAAATTCACAGTCCAACAGCAGGATTCAGCCGTTCGCCATATAACAGCCCGCCAGCCAGATGGAGGCTTCTGCACTGAACTCAGTCAGACAAAACGTTCTGCCTTTAGATCGCAGCACATATTATTTTTACTTTTCCCTCCTTCCTTGGAGTTCCAGTGGAAAGTAATTAATCTGCAAACAGACATGGGCCGGCGGGTTTGCCCCACGGCTGCCCAAAATGGGCCAGATTTGAATAAACCAAGATAATAACGAGCAGGCCATTTAAAATTCCATTAATGCTTGAGGTGTGTGCGTACACGTGCGTGTGTATGTGTATATATGTGTGTGTGTGTGTGTGTGTGTGTGTGTGTGTGTGTGTGTGTGTGTGTGTGTGTGTGTGTGTGTGTGTGTGTGTGTGTGTGTGTGTGTGTGTGTGTGTGTGTGTGTGTGCGTGTGTATGTGTGTTGGTGTGTTGTGTATGTGTATGTGTGTTGGTGTGTGTGTGCGGCCATTGATTTTGATATCATGGATGGCCAGTCCTTGCATCCATAGCTCTGTCTATTCATTTGAGAGTGGTTACATTTCCATATCCCTCAGCTTTTTACCAAGACAGGGGTGGGGAGTCACTTTTATTGTTTCAACTGCTGATTGCCGCTTTAAACAAACTATACGAGTTGGAGTAGAAACAATGTAATGGCCAAGTAAACAACAAAAACAAAACACACATGCTCACACGTCCCCCACTCTTAGAAAAAAAGGTGACATCAAAAACCTTAAAGGGTTATTCGGCTTTCCCCATAGGAGAACCCTTTAAATATCCCCTTTTGGTTCCAGGTAGAACCATTTTGGGTACCATGTAGAACCCTTTCTACAAAGAGTTTTGGAAGCTTTTTTTCTTATGATGTGAACCGGGCCATGCTCTATGCTGTCCTCTGTTGCTAATCAGTAAGCAGTGCGTGTGTGTTTAGTCTATTGCCGGGGTCAGTCTGTCAGCATGTCTCCATGTCTCCAGCGGCCCTGCCTCTTGCTGCCCATTTCACCCCCCTGACTCAGCAGGCGCTGGAACACTGAGCACACACACACACACGGCCAACTGGTCGAAATCACTCACTGCCCCACTTTAAAAACACTCACTTTAAAACGGGCACTCAGTTGGCTCCAGCCAAAAACAAAGCCTCTCAGTGTGTGTGTTAAGCATGTATGTATGTGTTAAGTAAGCGTGTGAGTGTGTGTGTGTGTTAAGTAAGCGTGTGAGTGTGTGTGTGTGTTAAGTAAGCGTGTGTGTGTGTGTTAAGTAAGCGTGTGTGTGTGTGTGTGTGTGTGTGTGTGTGTTAAGTAAGCGCGTGTGTGTGTGTGCAGGGTCAGAAATGTACTTTTTGGTACAGAATGCCCTATTTTTATAATTTACATGACATTTGAGTGATTTAGCAGACGCTCTTATCCAGAATGACTTACAGGAGCAATTGGGGTTAAGTGCCTTGCTCAAGGGCACGTCGACAGATTTCACCTAGTCGGCACAGGAATTCGTACCAGCAACGACCTTTCGGTTACCGCCCCAATGCTCTTAACCGCCACATTTCCCCCCCAAACAATTCACAAGGAAGATAAATCACAGAACAGATTGTACTCACATTCACCCAATGTAGAGTTGAGTCTCTCTTCCAGAGCTGAAACACACACACACTCAAATATACAGTACCAGTCAAAGGTTTGGACGCACCTACTCATTCAAAGGTTTTTCTATATTTTTACTATTTTCTACATTGTAGAATAATAGAAGACATCAAAACTATCTAAATATCAAACTCCTGAGTGGCGCAGTGGTCTAAGGAGGTGTCACTACAGACCCTGGTTCAATCCCAGGATGTATCACAATTGGCTGTGATCGGGAGTCCCATAGGGCAGCGCATGATTGGCTCAGTGTCATCCGGGTTACGGGAGYGTTTGGCCGGGGTAGGCCATCATTGTAAATAAGCAGTTGTTCTTAACCCTCCTGCTGGGTTGTGGACCAAATTACAAGTGTTCTCTCTGAAAAATGTAGGTTATTTATTTAATCTGATTGTCGTAAGGTTCCATGACTTTGTCCACACAGGGCATCTGAACACACAAAATACATTTTGGATGATTTTCATTACATTTTGGGTGTTTAATTTAACTTTTGTACACCTGTGGTGTTCCCGGTCAAAAATGACCAGTCATTAGAAATGAATGGGTGAGACTACAATTAGTGTATAAAACTGAGTTCAGGCACATGCCCATTCATCAGATGGACACACTTCCTCTCCCAGACCCCACATGCATGTGTGTTTTGAACACACACACACACACACACACACACACACACACACACACCACACACACACACACACACACACACACACAACACACACACACCACACACACACACACACACACACACACACACACACACACACACACACACAACACACACACCACACACACCCCCCCCTCTTGGCTTCCATGGCAACCTTTCCCCAATATAATCTTTCCCCCATGGGAACCACACCTGTTGGCTTTCTCACAAACAATCGCAACATTGTTTCAATAATATATATAACTTTTCTTGCAGCTCTGGTATATAAAGCTTTTTTGAGGCCTTTCTCACAATTCATTCTGTGGCAGCACAATGACCAAACGATATACTGTATGTGAGGCTCTTGATCATATCTTTGATCATGACACTAGTGAGGAGGAGAGAGTCCTTGTTAAACTTTGACACAAAGTAGTCTGTGATAAATAGCACAATATGTTTCACCTGACTATTTGTTATAGTCTAAATAGTCCATACATTATGCTTTTTTTACTCAAAAACTGTAACGGCTGTTGGAAGGAGAGGACCAAGGTGCAGCGTGGTACGTGTCCATATTTATTTAATGAACACTGAAATAACAAAGATAACGACCGAAACAGTTCTGGCTGGTGCAGACACACAACAGAAAACAACTACCCACAAAACACAGGTGGGATGAGGCTACCTAAGTATGGTTCTCAATCAGAAACAACGATAGACAGCTGCCTCTGATTGAGAACCACACTCGGCCAAACACATAGAAATATAAAACATAGAACAAAAACATAGAATGCCCACCCCAACTCACGCCCTGACCAAACCAAAATAGAGACATAACAAAGGAACTAAGGTCAGGGCGTGACAAACACGAGTTGAATGAGCTCAGGTCAATGAAGCCTACAGACCGTAAATAGCAAATAGAAGTTCAAAACTTGTAATGTTCACAAGAACTTAAGTTGATAAAAAGATGTAACACAACATTAGGTGATAATATATGTATTATTATGGATTTATAATCAGCTATAATGGGGCGGTCATTTTGGAGCGGGAACACAGAATTAATTAACACAACAGGACGGTTAGCTGACTTGCCTTGTTAAATAAAAAATACAAATATGGAATCATTTAGTAACCAAAAAAGTGTTAAATCAAAATATATTTTATATTTGAGATTCTTCAAAATAGCCACCCATTGCCTTGATGACAGCTCTGCACACTCTTGGCATTCTCTCAACCGGCTTCACCTGGAATGCTTTTCCAACAGTCTTGAAGGAGTTCCCACATATGCTGAGCACTTGTTMGCTGCTTTTCTTTCAACTGCAGTCCAAATCATCCCAAACCATCTCAATTGCTGCTACTGCTTATTATCTGTCACTTTATTCCTAGTTATATGTACATATCTACCTCATTTACCTTGTCCCCTGCACATCGACTCTGTACTGGTACCCCTTGTATAATGACAAGTTATCGGTAATTGTTGTGTATCTATTAATACTTGTATTATTTTTACGTGTTTTACTTTTCTATTATTTCTCTATTTTCTTTCTCTCTGCATTGTTGGGAAGGACCCGTAAGTAAGAATTTCACTGTTAGTCTACACCTGTTGTTTACAAACATGTGACAAATACAATTAGATTTGAATAGTACATTGGGGATTTGTCCATTGTCAAGCCAAACCTTTCTGGCTTGTGGTTTACGGCGATTGGTTAACCACTACTGGCCAAACGTTAGAAAATAATCTCTTCATAACCTTGTTATAGGAGATTTGGTCTAGATTTGTTGTGAGAGTGTTGTGTTTGTGTTCTGATAAAATTGTTACACTGTTCCTGTGACGTTTCTGTAACATTTAGGCCCTCACTCTTGATAGGGATGACGAGAGTGTTGTGGTTACATTGATTGTTGTGTTTGTGCTCTGACAAAGTTGTGGCAGTGTTTTTGTAATTTTTCTACAACGTGTGACTACTCACTCTTGATGGAGATGATGAGTTGGGGGATGACTGGCAGGATCTTGGTGGCCCCGTACTCCAGCATGTCGTGGACCTCCAGGCGGGTGAAGAAGTCGTAGGGGTGCACCGTCTCACACAGCCCGTTGAAGAACAGAGACAGGTAATGGTGCTAGTCAAGTTTCTCCATCTCCACCTGAGGAATAGACATAGACATACACATGCAGGATTACATGGTCACCAGGGACTGAATATTAGCAAGACAATGCATGAGGACCTTCCCTTGTTCATCCTCTACATTGAGCAAACCAGTCATAGTCATAGTCTGTCCTCATCTTCAGCCCTTTCTCTTTGATTATCCTCGGATTCACACAATATCCAGGGCCAAGCCTCTTCTGACCAGGCCTGGCTTTAGAAGGTGGTTATCATACCAGCCCCAGATGAAGACAGGAGGACAGCTGCCTCTTCTGACCAGGCCTGGATTTAGAATGTTGTTATCATACCAGCCCCAGATGAGGACAGGAGGACAGCTGCCTCTTCTGACCAGGCCTGGCTTTAGAAGGTGGTTATCATACCAGCCCCAGATGAAGACAGGAGGACAGCTGTTGGGGACATCATGACACCCCGACATCTAGTATCCTGTGGGCCGACACATTAACACCTGTTTGTGACATTGTTAAGGCCTATCCTCCCACAAAACAGCTACACAAATAGGGACAATATAAATAGGTCCATTCAGCTACTGAACCTGTCTGGGTTACATGCTTTGGTATTGAGTTTGTTACAGTGTATTACAGTGGGCAGAGCAGCACGACTCGTGTTATGATGAACTCAGAGAGCAGTCATGGTCACGCCAAACTTCACAGAAAAGGCCAGGTGACAGGGGCACCCGTTTCTCCTCTCACACACTGTGTGTGTGTGTGTGTGTACGTTCACACCCGTGACTACGTGTGTGTGCCTGTGCGTGTGTACAGGCATCCGCGACTACATGTGTGTTTGTGTGTGTGTGTGTGTGTGTTTGGCGCACATGTGTGTGTCAACAGAAGGTCTTGTTGTTCTATTAGATTGTATGAACTCCAGAGCAGTGTGGTGACTATTGTTGGCCGAGGGGAAGGGGGAACCTGTTTCATGTAATGAATGCCAATCCTGTGTAGAGAAGAGGTAAACACTGCACAACCCTGGAGCAGCCAGGGGTCTTATTGAGCAGCTGAACCCCATCCCTCCTACACCCCACTGGGTAACGCTGCCGTCAAAATGTCACTGCCACGCGGACCAGGGTGACTTTGATGTCCCAGGCCTCTCGCAGAGCCCCCCGTTAGATGCGCAACTTCAAAGCAAGCGGACCCCCCGACACAAGTTTAATGGGAAAACAGAGAGAAGGAGAGAGAGAAGGAAAGAGACAGAGAGAGACAAAGAGAGACAGAGAAAGCACACAGTGTGTGTTAGCACAGAGACTGAGCTGATTGCTTTGAGGCAATTTGCTAGCTAACCTTGKCCTTTTCCGGCTTGGTCATGATCATCATTGTGAGTCAGGCGGGCGAGCGGGCGGACGGAGAGATGAGAACAAAAGCAAAAATGCGCGGGGAGAGAGTGGGAGTGGTGAGATGACACTCACATACACAGCATGGATAACTACAACCTGCCTGTGGCAGGACGAGCCACACAGGAACAAAGAACATGCTACAAGCTGCATTCAGAAGAGATTTGGACATAATAGGTTACAGTAGACGATGTAATGACAGTCAGTGAGTTAGAACAGTGGCTCCTAAACTGTGTTGGCAGTTTATTTATCAGTCCGGCTTTCAACTTACTCTTCAAATTTGAAATCGTAGAATACACAAGGTACAATTTGGAAATTAGGTAGTGATTCATCAGTTTTCCTCTTGCCATGTCAGTCATCGCATACCTTCGAGCAGRGCTTCCCAAACTCAGTCCTGGGGCCCCTCCTGGGTGCACCCCCCCTAGCACTACACAGCTGATTCAAATAACCAACTCATCGTCAAGTTTTGATGATTTGAATCGGCTGTTTAGTGCTGGGTGGGAAAGAAAACTGCACCCAGGGGGGCCCCAGGACCGTGTTACTATGCAACCACCAGCTCATCTTGTAACGGCTTTCTTTTTCCTCCTCTGATGAGGAGTAGTAGGAAGGATCGGAAGACCAATGCGCAGCGTGGTACGTATCCATAATGACTTTTAATGAGAAATGAATACGACAAAATACAAACTAACAAAGTGAAACAAAAAAGGAAAACCGAAAACAGTTCTGTCTGGTGCAGACACACAAAGACTGAAAATAACCACCCACCAACCCCAACAGAAAACAGGCTACCTAAATATGGTTCCCAATCAGGGACAACGATTGACAGCTGCCTCTGATTGAGAACCATATCAGGCCAAACACAGAAATAGAAAATCATAGAAAAACTAACATAGACAACCCACCCAGCTCACGCCCTGACCATACTAAAACAAAAGACAAAACAAAGGAACTAAGGTCAGAACGTGACACATCTCTAGCTAGCTCGCCTGGGCTTGTTGCTGTCAGCTAGCACATGGACAAGCAGTACCTCTGTAGTCAGATATGACACTAATTACCACCATAGATGGATCCTTCATGCCTTAGAGAGCTATTTATAACTTGTCCAGATCAACTAGCCCATGTCAGCTAATTATTTTAGCTCGGTTATTTTGCCAATAGATTGTTATAATATTTGAGTCACTCAGACATCACATGAATACACATTAGACATAACAAAATGTACAGAATTGCAAGAAAATTTGTTTTTTCTCTTCGCCAAACAAGAAGGGTGTGAACAGTTTGTTTCATGAACAGTGCTTTTGCCCATAGAAATAGATGCAGGATGTTCCCCAATGCCTGAGTTTGAGAACCCCTGGGTTAGAGGACGGAATGATATCCGATTACATTTTCTTGTTATAAAAAAGTGTCTGCTTAAAATATGCACCTTTGTGGGCAACTGGTGGCCTCAATATGAAGAAAATATTTAGGTAATATATGGCATACAAGTCAAGGCGATTTAGAAGTATAGCTGTGAAACCTGTTCTGAGATCAGTGACAAGGGTAGTATAATACAAATCGAATAAAAATGAAAAGATGATAACAGCTCAGAGAGGAGAAGTGATGGGTAAAGATCACATAGTAGAACACAGTACTTCAAACTTGAACTACAGAATTACACACGCACTTGTGTCATTTCGCAGACGCTCTTAGTCCAGAGCGACTCACAGGAGCAATTAGGGTTAAGTGCCTTGTTCAAGGGCACATCGACAGCTTTCACCTAGTCAGCTTGGGGATTCGAACCAGCAACTTTTCGATTACGTGGCCAAACCTATTAACCGATAGGCTAACACACACACACACACACACACACCACACACACACACACACAGCACACACACACACACACACACACACACACACACACACACACACACACACAACACACACACACACACACACACACACACACACACAGACCACCCCCTCCCAACCCAGACACAGCCACCCCCTGCCACCCCCCACACACACAGACACAGACCACCCCCTCCCACCAGACACAGACCACCCCTGCCACCCCCCACACACACAGACCACCCCTCCCAACCCAGACACACACACAGACCACCCCCTGCCACCCCCCACACACACACACACAGACCACCCCCTGCCAACCCAGACACAGACCACCCCGCCACCCCCACACACACAGACACAGACCACCCCCTCCCAACCCAGACACACACACCAGACCACCCCCTGCCACCCCACACACGCACATCCGTGAGAATCTTACTCAACAGAGCTGACTGGTAATACTCACATCCTCTCTGATCGATCGGGCTGTTCAGGTTGTTAGTCTTTGGTGCCTTCAGAGTTTTTCTACGGAGCTCTGAGTCATGAGATGGAAGCGTAAGATACGCCCTGCATGTCTCCTCTGGTCAGCATGGAGAGAGGCAGAGACACAGCAGCAAGCAGTTAGCAGAGGCTTCCTCATTAAAGAACCTGACAGAGGCTGCATCTGAAATATCACCTTTTTCACTAGGTAGGCTAGTGCATTCGCGTTTGACCAGGCCCCAGGGCATTAATATACAGATATTGTTTTATTAGATCCCCAATGGTGACAGCTAGTCTTCCTCGGTCTGACACACAACGAAAAATACAACTAAAGACACAAATTTACACACACACACAAAATAAACTATAATACAACTAAAGAATAATAGTGTGTGTGTGTGTGTGTGTGTGTGTGTGTGTGTGTGTGTGTGTGTGTGTGTGTGTGTGTGTGTGTGTGTGTGTGTGTGTGTGTGTGCGCCCACATGGTCCCACAAGGATACATACACACAGGGAATAGGTGCCATTTCGGACACACCCAGAGAAACCCCATAGAAACAGAACTCCTAGAACAGGTTATCCCCATTCAAGTCAATGTGTGTGGTGCTGAAGCCTACTTCTATGCTCCAGCCTCCAGCCAGAAACTAGAAGAACCAGAGGGCATGTCTGTATTATATGTACATTAGGTGATAGACAATAAAGCTTGAAGCTTTTTCAATGGAATTGGATTGGCTAGCCATTTAAAAGCAGCATGATTTCCTTTACCTGAACGGTAGGCTGGATTGGCAGCCAACCCGTAAGCTAACTATATAGCTCACTATGGCGCAGCGCTCCAAGTACACAGGCAGAGAGGTTGTGTGTGTGTGTGTGTGTGTGTGTGTGTGTGTGTGTGTGTGTGTGTGGTGTGTGTGTGTGTGTGTGTGTGTGTGTGTTGTGTGTGTCGGCCGTCTATTTGTGTGCATGTGTGTATGTTGGGTGGTAGACGTGCATAGAAGGTGGTGTAGACCGAAGCTCAGCATGTTCCTGTGGTAATTGCTGTTGGCCACATCAATATTTTCCTCTAGGTAGGGAAACGAGGAGAACACGGACCGAGTTGTGTGTGTGTGTGTTTGTGTGCGTGCGTCTGTCCATGCGTTCCTGTGGTTAGACAGGACGTCTCTAGGGGAGGGAGAGACCTGTGTTCCATGTACAGAAAGCATTCACATCCCTTGACTTGTTCCACATTTTGTTACAGCCTGAATTTAACATGGATTACATTTTGATTTTGTGTCACTGGCCTACACACAATACCCAATAATGTCAAAATGTAATTATTTGACCAATTAGTTAAAAATGAAAAGCTGAAATGTCTTGAGTCAGTAAGTATTCAACCCCTTTGTTATGGCAAGCCTAAAACGGTTCAGGAGTAAAAATGTGCTTGACAAGTCACATAATAAGTTGCATGGAATCACTCTGTGTGCAATAATAGTGATCAACGTGATTTTTGAATGACTACCTCATATCTGTATCCCACACATACAATTATCTGTAAGGTCCCTCAGTTGAGCAGTGAATTTCAAACAGATTCAACCACAAAGACCAGGGATGTTTTCCAGTGCCTTCCATAGAAGAGCGCCTACTAGTGGATGGGTAAAAAGCAGACATTAAATATCATGGTGAAGTTATTAATTACTCTTTTCTCAGTCACTACAAAGATACAGGGGTCATTCCTACCTCAGTTGCTGGAGAGGAATGGATTTCACTATTTGCATTTATTATGAATCCCCATTAGTTCCTGCCAAGGCAGCAGCTACTCTTCCTGGTGTCCAGCAAAATTAAGGCAGTTACATACAATTAAAAACATGACATTATACAACAGATTTCACAACACATTAAAGCACCCTTTTCCACTGGCACTTAAAATGAGGGCCAAATTTGAGCTGGGTCGAGGGAAACCCGGATCAGTGCAGCCCAGTTTCACAACTGGTGCCAGCTCGATTAGAATTCGGGCTGGTGACGGCGTTACTATGCAACCACCAGCTGAGCACTGCTGGATGCTGACACAATGTTTAGCTAGCTCATCTGGGCTTGTTGCTGTTAGCTAGCACATAGTCAAGCAGTACCTCTGTAGTCAGAAATGACACGAATTACCACCATAGCTGGACCCTTCATTTATTTTTGCACCAGAGTTGAAACCAGCTCGCTAGCTAAAGTGAGCTAGCAGGAATTGTAGCTGGTCAGGTCGTATTGAAAGCTAGCTAGCTACATCATATCAAACCTGTCGTTTGGTTTGCTTGGGTAGCTAGCTAGCTCATAGCCAATGCCATGGAAAGCAAGGTAGCAATTATCTTAGCTAGCTAGCCTGTTAGCGATTACACTATGCTAAGCTAATGTTAGCAAGCTAAATACATGGCTAGCTAGCTAGGTTAATTCTGGCTGGCACTGGCAGGAGTAACATTACTTACAGCATGGGGAGGGTGCATTCAATCAACTAGCTAGCAACACAGTCACATTTTGGCTACCTAGCAACATTATGTAATTTCTCATTTCTGGAGGCAGTGGAACCTCAATTTGAGCTAGCCCACCAAGACCTTCAAAGTGCCAATGGAAACGGGGCTTAAGTGTGTGCCCTCAGGCCAATACTCTACTACKACATATCTACAGTACAACACAAAATCCATTTGTACGTGTGTGTATAGTGCGTATATTATTGTGCATGTGTGCATATGTGTGTCTATGCCGGTGTGAAGTCCTCTTCACAGTCCCCACTGTTCCACAAGAGATATTTTTTATCTGTTTTTTTTTTTTCAATCTGATTTTACTGCTTACATGAGTTACTTGATGTGGAATAGAGTTCCATGTAGTCATGGACCTCCCATAGCCTGTTCTGGACTTGGGACTGTGAAGACACCTCTGGTGACATGTATTGTGGGGTATGAGTCAAATGTTGACTTTAATGGCTGTGATAGGAGAAAACTGAGGACGGATCAACAACATTGTAGTTACTCCACAAGCATTTTGCTGCACCCGCAATAACATCTACCAATATGTTACATTTGATTTGACAATACTAAACTTTATGACAGTGTGAAAAGAAGGAAGCCAGTACAGAATAAAAATATTCCAAAGCCTACATCCTTTTCGCAATAAGGCACTAAAGTAAAACTGCAAATATTGTGGCAAAGATATTAACTTTATGTCTTGAATACAAAGCGTTATGTTTGTGGAAAATCTAACATCACTTAGTAAAACTCTTCACATTTTTAAGCATGGTGGTGGCTGCATCTTGTTATGGGTATGCTTGTCAACGGCATGGACTAGAGTTTTTTGGGATAAAAAGGAATGGAACAGAGCTAAGCACAGGTAAGCAGCAGACATTTTTTGGTACTCTTCCCCAGATCTGTGCCTCGACACAATCCTGTCATGGAGCTCTACAGACAATTCCTTCGACCTCATGGCTTGGGTTTTGCTCTGACATGCACAATCAACTGTGAGACCTTATATAGAAAGGTGTTAGCCTGTCCAAATCATGTCCAATAAATTGAATTTACCACAGGTGGACTCCAATCAAGTTGTATAAACATCTCAAGGATGATCAATGGAAACAGGATGCACCATAATTCAATTTCAAGTCTCGTAACAAAGGGTCTGAATACTTATGTAAATAAGGTATTTCTGTTAAAAGAATTTGCAAAAATGTCTAAAACCTGTTATCACTTTGTCATTATGGGGTATTGTGTGTAGATTGATGAGGAAAAACATTTATCTAATGCATTTTAGAATAAGGCTGTAAACTAACAAAATGTGGAAAAAGTCAAGGGGTCTGAATACTTTCTGAATGCACTGTACATGTATTTAGACTGACAGGCATGCATATCACAACCATATAATTAGGAATTACAATACTATAATGGGCATGAACCTTCTTATGATGGTCTAAAGATCAGCCATTTTGGTCAGGGAGTTGGTCAACCATGGTTTGCCAGAGCTGTGACAAGATAAATTATTTGACACAATCTGCACTGTATGTTTGTTAGCTAGCTAGCCAGCCAGTTTTACAGGAACGATTCAAATAAACTGCCAATATGCCAACATTCCATTCAAACAATGCAGTCAATCCACAGTTGTATACTGGCTGACATCAGTCGATGATAGGACTAAGACAAGTTGTAAATGAAACAATTATTGATATTATATCATATAATAGCACTCACAGCTTTAACAGAAAACATTTATGGTGTGTTTACATGTATTTTGGAGTAATTATACCCAAATTGGTATAAATCTGTATTAACTGTATTTATAATTAGGTGACAATAAAGCACCCTTTGGTGGCTCTAACAGCCGCCCAATCAGTTGGCTGCCTGTTCTTAGTAAACTGATGGAGAGAATTGTGTTGGACCAAATATGCTATTTGTCAGAGAACAAGTTAACTACTGTCTTTAAACATGCATATAGAGAAGGGCAATCAACTTGTACTGCACTGACTCAGATGACGGATMATTGGTTAAAGGAAATGGATAATAAGATCAGTTGGAGCTGTATTGTTAGATTTCAGTGCAGCCTTTGATGTTATTTTTCATGAATTTTTATTGAAAAAACTCACTTGGGTAATGGGTCATTCATAATAAACTGGTCTTAAATACATCTAAAACTAAACACATTGTATTTGGTACAAAACATCTTAGATCTAAACCTCAACTGGAGTTGTACATAAAGGGTGTGACCATTGAACAAGTTGAGGAAGCTAAACTCCTAGGGAAAACATTGGATGGTCAATTATCATGGTCAAGTCATATTGACAACGTTGTTGTGAAGATGGAGAGGGGTGTGTCTGTTTCTGACACAAACAAATCTACTTTCCTAGTTGCTCTGGTTCTGGTCCCATTTTGATTACTGTCCGGTAATATCTTCAAGTGCAGCAAAGAAAGACCTAGCAAATCTGCAGCTGGTTCAAAACAGAGCAGCATGCCTTTACGCCCTTAACTGCACATAAGTCAACAACATGCAGGCTAGTCTTTCCTTGTTGAGAGTTGACGAGAGTTTTAACTGCTTCTCTTCTAGTTTTTATGAGAAATATTCCCGTGATGAAAATTCCAGATTGTCTGCATAATCAAATACCATTCAGCTCAGACACCCACAAGGCATGCCACCAGGGGTCTCTTCACAGACCTCAAGTCCCCAAAAAATTCCCTGCAGCACACAGTACATGATCGCATGGAACTCTCATCTCCAATTACTCACGCAAACAGTACAATTTCATGTCATGGCACAATAGGGACTGTGAAAATGATTCACACAAATACACGCACACACAGACACACTATCACACTAACACACAATCTTCAAACATTATTATTTATTTGTATTGTTTGTATATCATTGTATTGATTTATTGGTGTGACTGTTCTATCAGTGTATCAATGTTTCGTTGCTTGTCGTGTTTTATGTTTTTGTGTGGACCCCAGGAAGAATAGCTGCTGCTTCTGCAAAAGGTAACGGGGATCCTAATAAACCAAATCAAAAACCCATTGACAGGGGGGCGCGCGCACACACACACACACACACACACACACACACACACACACACACACACACACCACACACAACACACACCACACACACACACACACACACACACACACACACACACACACCCCAATGTCTTTGATGTGTCCATAGTATGCATAGTAATACCATAGTATACACAGTAATAGTGTACATAGCAATGTTTTTGTACATAGTGGTCCCATAAGGCGTATACAGGACTAAAGCCAGACTGGGTTGTTATGGTTACTTAACATTAGCCGTCGTAATTGAAAAGCTGAAGCTGCTTATATAAGCCCATATTAGGGCTGTGGTGTGTGTGTGTGTGTTGTGTGTGTGTGTGTGTGTGTGTGTGTGTGTGTGTGTGTGTGTGTGTGTGTGTGTGTGTGTGTGTGTGGTGTGTGGTGTGTGTGTGTGTGTGTGTGTGTGTGTGTGTGTTGTTGTGTGTGTGTGTGTGTGTGTGTACCAGGGAGCCCGCACTGAGAGAGAACTAGGCCAGAGCTGCAGCCATAACACTCTGAGAGATGGAGACATGCTAAGACACGAGGGTGAAAGGAGAGAGGGGGTACTAGAACAGTCTGCAACACCCGGCCTCACCCTACTAGAATATCTACTGTTTACTGATGATCTGGTGCTCCTGTCCCCAACCAAGGAGGGCCTACAGCAGCACCTAGATCTTCTGCACAGATTCTGTCAGACTTGGGCCCTGAAGGTGAATCTCAGTAAGACAAAAATAATGGTGTTCCAAAAAAGGTCCAGTTGCCAGGACCACACATACAAATTCCATCTAGACACCATTGCCCTAGAGCACACAAAAAAACGATATCTACTTCGGCCTAAACATCAGCACCACAGGAAACTTCCACAAAGCTGTGAACAATCTGAGACACAAGGCATTGGCCTTTATGGTTGTGAGGTCTGGGGTCTGCTCACCAACCAAAAATTCACAAAACACCAAATTGAGACGCTGCATGCAGAATTCTGCAAAAATATCCCCAGTGTACAATGTAAAACACCAAATAACGCATGCAGAGCAGAATTAGGCCGATTCCCGCTAATTATCAAAATCCAGAAAAGAGACGTTAAATTCTACAACCACCTATAAGGAAGTGATTCCCAAACCTTCCATAATAAAGCTATCACCTACAGAGAAATGAACTTGGAGAAGAGTCACCTAAGCAAGCTGGTGCTGGGGCTCTGTTCACAAACACAAACAGARGCCACAGAGCCCTAGGACAGCAACAAAATTAGATCCAACCAAATCATGAGAAAACAAAAAGATAATTACTTGACACATTGGAAAGAATTAACAAAAAAACTGTGCAGACTAGAATGCTATTTGGCCCTAAACAGAGAGTACACAGTGGAAGAATACCTGACCACTGTGACTGACCAAAACTTAAGGAAAGCTTTGACAATGTACAGACTCAGTGAGCATAGCCTTGCTATTGAGAAAGGCCACCTTAGGCAGACCTGGCTCTCAAGAAAAGACAGGCTATGTGCACATTGCCCACAAAATGAGGTGGAAACTGAGCTGCACTTCCTAACCTCCTGCCAAATGTATGACCATATTAGAGACACATATTTCCCTCAGATTACACAGACCCACAAATAATT
>NW_019957678.1:264064-270345 GCF_002910315.2 Salvelinus sp. IW2-2015 | reverse complement strand
CTTTTAAAATAATGCATTTTTTTTAGTTAACCAATAGTTAACCAATAGCATCTACAGGTTTGTCTATCTATCATCCCATCTGGTAGTGCCGGTCTTGCCTTCCCTTGCTACAGTAGTAGTAGCTAGCTGGCAGCCTGGCCAGGCCTGGAATTTCCTGATGTTAGGGGCAAGGCCATCTGCCAGGGCACCAAGGCCATCTGCCAGGGCACCAAGGCCATCTGCCAGGGCACCAAGGCCATCTGCTAGGGCACCAATGCCATCTGCTAGGGCACCAAGGCCATCTACTAGGGCACCAAGGCCATTAACCAAAATAGCTAATTAAATAAATACAAAATTCTTTAGCTGTTCGGTAAAGAAAAACATAAGAGTATGTAAATGTACAAAAATAATTAGCCTACATGTCGAAGTGTAGGCGATATCTTATACATATTGGTCATAAACAGACTGATGCTGACATGAGGGATGCGCCTGAAAATTGGGCCAAACTTTAACTTTTCATTACACATACAGTACCAGCCAAAGGTTTGGACACATACTCATTCAAGGGTTTTTCTTTATTTTTACTATTTTCTACATTCTAGAATAATAGTGAAGACATCAAAACTATGAAACTATGTGGGAACACCTTCAAGACTGTTGGAAAATAATTCCAGGTAAAGCTGGTTGAGAGAATGCCAAGAGTGTGCAAAGCTGTCATCAAGACAAAGGGTGGCTACTTTGAAGAATCTAAAATCTAAAATWTATTTTGATTTGTTTTTCACTTTTTTTGATTACTACATGATTCCCTATTTGTTACTGCATAGTTTTGACGTCTTCACTATTATTCTACAATGTAGAAAATAGTAAAAATAAAGAAAAACCCTTGAATGATTAGGTGTGTCCAAACTTTTGACTGGTACTGTAAATAGGCTAAACGCCAGTCATGTTTGACAGATGTAGGATCAGTATTCTGCCCTACCAAACAAAAAGGCAGTGACCCTGACGCAACAGATCAGAGCGTTTAGCCTAAAATGTTGATAAACTATTATGCTATTTCTTCACATTARAATCYCAGCAATCTGCACATGGCAGTAGGCTATAAGCGTGAATGTTCCAAAATGCAATTAGCGGTAAAACACTGCTCTCAAAGTGTCCKGCAAATTTTCAATTTTCAGRAGTTTCATATGACAGAGATGAAAATGCCCRTCATGTAACGGCAGCCTTCCTCCTCTTCGTCTGAAGAGGAGGTGTAGCAGYGATCGGACCAAGACGCAGCGTAYTTCGTGTTCAACATGTTTAATAAAAGACGATAACGTGAACACTACACAAATACAAAATAACAAATGTGGCAAAACCYAAACAGTCCTATCTGGTGCAATGAACACAAAGACAGAAGACAACCACCCACAAACCCCAACACAAAACAAGCTACCTAAATATGGTTCCCAATCAGAGACAATGACAAACACCTGCCTCTGATTGAGAACCATATTAGGCCAAACAAACAAACCCAACATAGAAACACAACATATAGATAACCCACCCAACTCARGCCCTGACCACACTTAAACAAAGACAAAACCYAAAGAACTATGGTCAGAACGTGACACTTCAGAAATGTAGAAAGAGGGAAGATCTAAAGATGCAACAACAAGCYTGGGTTGTTAATGACTAGGATGGTGTCTTTGGCTGCTGGAAAACAAAATAAAGTTGACAACATGAGAGAAATACTGGTTTCAATGGCATATGAGGAAGTGTTAAAATAATCCCCTCAACCTTCCTATGTTCGGAACATGGTAAGACATGCCCCATAAAATGACAAAATAATTACGTTTATGGTTAAATGGTTTCAAAATGTTGACTGCCTCCGCTCAGATTGCAAGGCGTGTGATGTTGCAGTGTGTAACAGGCACTGGCCTTTATCTCCTATCTGAACAAACAGTGCCTCAAGTATGTCGACAGAATCAAGCCTTTAGATTTTAATTCTGCCCGACCAAGCAAAAAGGCACTAACTGCTCATTTGGTCGGAAATTAGCTAATGTCATTTTTGCTACATTAAAAACATGCTTAATCATGTGGACAAGTATCCTGCCTCTATTGTATTGTGTTTTGGAGAAAATGGGGGTCATGTTAGCAATAACTGCATGACGTTATTTCTGATGTAGTTGTATTAACTATTATCACTAATATTTAGTGTACACTCTTAGAAAAAGGGTTCCAAAAGGGTTCTTCGGCTGTCCCAATAGGAGAACCCTTTTTGTCCTAGAGTATATTTGGCTGACCAATAGAATAGGTCAACTTTTGTAATATGGAGGAAAGTAGATTGACATAAGCTAGTGCTTTTGCTGTTCGTTACTCATCTTGTTGGCTGACAAAGTGAATGTGGACAGTTCTTCTACCATCTCCAATATGCACCTTGGAAGTCAATGTGCTCTGTTGCATCCCCGATGTCTGTCTTCACTAGTTGCCTACTTCGAAGTTGTGATTCCTGTGAAAAGGGCACGATCACGTGACGGTCACTGGCTAATAAGAATTGCGATATCTGAGAGAGCCATGTGAGTGAGAGGAACGAAAAGTAAATGCCGGGTGGAAATTCGAGGACTGAGCCTGGCTASCTGGTTTTAGCCTGGCTAAAAACATAGCAAGGTAGCTGGCTTTTTTAGCTTCACACATTTCCATGTGAAATGTATAATAAAAAATACGCCCAGGCAAATATTCTTATACTTGCCGGTGTAACCTCAAACATTATCCCAGTTTGATAAGCTGCTTGTGTATTCATTCCCATATCAGCTAAAAATAGAACGTCATCATGTTTTGGTCACAGAGAAAAAACCTGGCTAGCTGGTTGGCTACAGTAGGTTCTACCATTTCACAATAGCCTGTAATCACCAGTTATTACTTCTAAACAAAATACCTTTTTGGGTGGATTCATGTTGTTTGGTTTATGTTGTTTGATTCAGAGGGATTGGCTTAAATGACTCCTGCACCTCTCTGATTCAGAGGGATTGGGTTAAATGACTCCTGCACCTCTCTGATTCAGAGGGGTTGGGTTAAATGACTCCTGCCACCTCTCTGATTCAGAGGGATTGGGTTAAATGTGGAAGATATTTCGGTTGAATGCATTCAGCGATGCAACAGACTAGGTATCCCCATTCCTTTTCTATAGCCTATAGATCAGATCAAGGAACCAAGCGACAACACTGCCCCTATGACTATGGAAAATTAAGTCGACTGCTGAAGGGTATTACAAGGATCCGCTACTTTTGTGACTAAAAAACGACATTGCAACATTCCAAATCTTGTGTCTGCATGGAGCTTGTAGTAAGCAGGTAGACAGCCCCAATAGTAGGACTAACTGTAATCAACTACTTGAGAGCCTAATCAGCATTCTGCCCTAATCTGGAACAATAAAGGCCTTGATTGATGGAATGAATCGTTATCTGCCCTGGTCTGCTGGGAGTAAAACCCAACAGAGACGGTTATCTGGCTTTGCTGCTACATTTGTTTCTACTTGTGTCTCGGACGGGTTGCTCGCAGGCAACTGCTCTGGCTCCCACTCATTCATCTTAGAGATGAATTAAATGTGGACACTTCAAAGTACTTCCACACATAAGGGTCCCCAGGGCAGCATGCATTCTAACTGTTTAAAATGGAAAGGGACAATCCATCACTGAGTCAGTTTGTGTGTTTGTGCGTATGTGTGTGCGTGCGTGTGTGCGTGTATTTCACTAGCCCTTTGGTAATCACCAGTTATTACTTCTAAACAAAATACCCTTTTTGGGTGGATTCATGTTGTTTGGTTTATGTTTTGTTTGATTCAGAGGGATTGGGCTTAAATGACTCCTGCACCTCTCTGATTCAGAGGGATTGGGTTAAATGACTCCTGCACTCTCTGATTCAAGAGGGGTTGTGGGTTAAATGACTCCTGCACCTCTCTGATTCAGAGGGGTTGGGTTAAATGACTCCTGCACCTGCTCTGATTCAAGATGGGATTGGGTTAAATGTGGAAGATATTTCGGTTGAATGCATTCAGCGATGCAACAGACTAGGTATCCCCATTCTCTTTTCTATAGCCTATAGATACGATCAAGGAACAAGCGACAACACTGCCCTATGACTATGGAAAATTAAGTCGACTGCTGAAGGTGTTTACAATGGATCCGCTACTTTTATGACTAAAAAACGACATTGCAAGCATTCCAAATCTTGTGTCTGCATGGAGCTTGTAGTAAGCAGGTAGACAGCCCCAATAGTAGGACTAACTGTAATCAACTACTTGAGAGCCTAATCAGCATTCTGCCCTAATCTGGAACAATAAAGGCCTTGATTGATTGGAATGAATCGTTATCTGCCCTGGTCTGCTTGGGAGTAAAACCAACGAGTCGGTTATCTGGCTTTGCTGCTACATTTTTGTTTTCTACTTGTGTCTCGGACGGGTTGCTCGACAGGCTAACTGCTCTTCCCACTCATTTCATCTTAGAGTGAATTAAATGTGGACACTTCAAGTACTTCCACACATAAGGGTCCCACAGGGCAGCATGCATTCTAACGTGTTTAAAATGGAAGGACAATCCATCACTGAGTCAGTTTGTGTGTTTGTGCGTATGTGTGTGCGTGCGCTGTGTGCGTGCGTGTGTGCGTATGTGTGTGGTGTGTGTATGTGTGGTGTGGTATGTGTGTGTGTATGTGTTGTGTGTGTGTGTTGTGTGTGTTGGGTGTGTTTGTGTGATGTGTGTGTATGTGTGGTGTGTGTGGTGTGTATGTGTGTGTGTATGTGTGTGTGGTATGTGTGTGTATGTGTGTGTGTGTGTGTGTGTGTGTGTGTGTGTGTGTGTGTTTGTTGTTGTGTGTGTGTATGTGTGTGTTATGTGTTGTGTGTGTGTGTGTGGTGTGTGTGTGTATGTGTGTGTGTGTGTATGTGTGTGTATGTGTGTGTGTTGTGTGTATGTTGTGTGTGTGTGTTGTGTGTGGTGTTGTGTAGTGTGTGTGTGTGTGTATGTATGTTGTGTGTACTGTGTGTGTGTGTGTGTGTGTGTGTGTACTGTAAGATGCACAGCACAAGATATATGCCCAGAACATAGGCTGCTGATAAACAATACCATAACATGTAGCTACCTAACCCCTACCCTAACCTAACCCTAACCTAACCCTAACCCTAACCCTAACCTTACAGTTGTTAATCTTGACTTTGGCACTAATTCCAGAACCGTGTGGTCATTTTTCAAAATTCTAAGACACAAACTCAAAACGGTCATCACTTGTACCACAGGCTGTCCAATTTTCAAAACATTGCATTGTGCATTCATATCTTTAAAGAAACCTTGCACTTGCAGAATCATTGTTTCAAATAACTACTTTATCATGAAATACCATAGGAACATTCATTTAGATCACCCACACACAAGATACCGATAGTTTCACTGTGTAGTTGTTCGTACAATCAAATAAATATTGTACTACAAAATATGTGATACGTTTCATTATGCTACTACACGTAAATACATCACTGTAAAAGGACTAGTAGAGAGAATACTACAGAATACTACAGACCACAGTGGAATTATTGAACAAAATATGACATTTATTGATGAAATACAATAAAATCACAACATAGGTTTCTTTGAATCAAAGCAAAAATAATTAGGCTACAAAAAATATAAAAAACAGTTACAGTAAAGGTCACTGGCAGTGTTCCTCACCTGGCTTACTGTAAAAAGCAAAACAAAAGATTGATTACTGTACTTCTATATTTCCATCAACCCTGTCTTGTGGATTTGGCCATAGGTTCTCATCCACATCACATTGGATGTTTTCATTAGCCAAACATCTTGGGAAGAATCTTCGGCATGGCGAATCCAGGCCTGACACTGGTCTGCCGTGATGTCATTGCATGCATCATCCATGGCCTGGAGAAGGGTGGCTTGTTCGTGGAGGGCGCCTATCATATACCTTCCACCTCCATGTGGAGACCAATTCCTCAATCGGGTTAAGGAAAGGAGAGTATGGGGGGTAGGTACAGGTTGGTAAATTGTGGTTGGGCCTGAAACCATGCTTGCGCCTGAAACCATGCTTGCGCCATTTGAGCATGGTGGAACCTGACATTATCCACACAATGACATAGGTCATGCCATCAGCTCTACAGACTGATTTAGCCCATCAAGGAAGGTTACATTCGAACAGCGAATCATGTGGCTGCCTGCAACTCAATATATAGAGTATTATGAGTAGAGAGCTTTAGATGTTTGTTCGACATTAGAACGGCCAAGATGTGTAATCTAAGCAACTGGCTGTGTGGTAATCGC
>NW_019957678.1:260703-262086 GCF_002910315.2 Salvelinus sp. IW2-2015 | reverse complement strand
GTATGATTGTTGATGCCACACATGGTGATTCCAGCATCTCAGAAACAGCTGCCTTCCTGGGATTTTTACGCACTACAGTCTCTAGAGTTTACAGAGAATGGTGCGATAAACAAAACACATTCAGTGAGCGGCAGTTCTGTGGGCAAAAACACTTTGTTAATGAGAGAGGTCAGAGGAGAATGTCCAGACTTATTCAAGCTYACAGAAAGGCCACAAATGCTCAAATAACAGCTGTTTAAAACAGTGGTGTGCAGAAGGGCATCTCTTAAAGTACAACACCGTGAATAATTCAGGCTGTTGTGGAGGCAAAAGGGGTCCTACCCAGTACTAGATAGGTGTACCTAATAAAGTGGCCGGTGAGTGTACAGTAATGTCAAATCTGAAAACATGGTCTGGAAAAGTGGTACATGGGACCATAGAAACAGTGTCTGATAAAGAATGATGATGAAAGATTACATCCATAGATAATGTAGTCCAATTGGTTCATAATCCACGGTAATTGGTGTCAATGGATCTTGTTATCCTGAAACTTTCATGATCTAAACATGGAATATTGTTTGTCAGTTTCCATAAAACTCTGCATTAAGAGTAATGCAACAGTTACTTATCGTTTTGAGCAGTTGTATCAATTGATAATTAGATCATTGTAATGACATGAATAGACAGTCATCTCAGATGTAATGTGTGAATTGCATTTTGAAATGGTAATACTTTGATGTTAAGTTGTGTCATTTTGAACAGGTGATTTTAGTTCAATGAACAAATGATCTTAGCTTTATGTGTATTGTATCCAAGKAATTGGAAAAAGTGTTTGAGTTTTGAAAAATTTGCATTTTGATCATTGGTTGTGAGTTTTGTATAGAGTTTTGAAAAATGACATCAAGGTTCTGAAATTAGTGCCAAAGGGATTGTTAAAAACTGTAAATGAAGACTAAAAATATTTTTACAATATAGACTTTGGAGCTGGCCTATCTAGGGGGAAATTTCTCAGTTCTGCCTCCAGGGCAAGACTCATGACACTGAACTTCAACATGCAATTGTTTAGGGAGGAGAAAAGTATCCAGGTTTTGGCATGTATTGTGTGTGTGTGTGTGTGTGCGTGCGTGCGTGCGTGTGTGAGAGAGTGAGGTAGGCAGTCTCACCGGCAGAAGCATCCGTCAGCAGCCCTCTAAGACCCTGGCCGGCAGGACTGTGCCCAAGTCTGTAATGGGATGTTTTTGTTGTGCCAGTGGATCACTCTCATCCTGTGTTCTGGCCCACAGATCAAAAAGACTGGCCTGTATAGAACTGGCTACAGAGCAGTCATGCATACACAGTGAGGGAGGGAGGGAGTAAGGGAGGGCAGAGAGAGAGAGATGGGGGGAGAGAGAGAAACAGAGGTAG
>NW_019957678.1:256832-258245 GCF_002910315.2 Salvelinus sp. IW2-2015 | reverse complement strand
CTTTACTCCCTCCCTTCCTCTCTGGTTTCTCTCTCCCCCATCTCTCGTCTCTCTCTGCCCTCCTGTATTCCCTCCTCCCTCACTGTTTCCTCTCTCTCCTCCCCATCTCTCCTCTCTGCCCTCCCTTACTCCCTCCCCCCTACACAC
The DNA here is from genome assembly GCF_002910315.2 of Salvelinus sp. IW2-2015. Taxonomy (NCBI): domain Eukaryota; kingdom Metazoa; phylum Chordata; class Actinopteri; order Salmoniformes; family Salmonidae; genus Salvelinus; species Salvelinus sp. IW2-2015. The sequence continues at coordinate 258,098 of NW_019957678.1, read as the reverse complement.
CCTGATAGATAAACATGTCCTCCAAAATAATACCAAAATGTACGCATTTTTTATCGACTTCCAAAAGGCATTTGATTCTATTTGGCATACAGGACTGTTCTACAAAGTTATTGAAAGTGGTGTAGGGGGTAAAACATATGATATAATTAAATCAATGTATACTGGCAATACGTGCAGCATCGAAATTGGCAATAAAAGAACAGAATTCTTTAACCAGGGGCGGGGCCTTTGCCAGGGTTGCAATCTGAACCCTGCACTCTTCAATATTTACATCAACGAATTGGCCACTATTCTAGAAAACTCCTCAGCCCCTGGTGTTAGTCTCCACAATTCAGAGGTTAAATGCCTGCTCTTCGCAGATGACCCTTGCCTGATGTGACCCACAGCACATGGCCTACAGCAGAACCTGGACCTGCTAGAGCAGTACTGCCAAACCTGGGCCCTGGCAGTAAACCCCAAAAAGACTAAAATAATGATTTTCCAGAGAAGATCCAGATCTCAGGGAATTAGACCAAAGTTCTCAATTGGTACAAAATATATAGAGTACTGCACACACTGCAATTCCTTAGGTTTAAAAATAAGCTCAACTGGACACCTTAATGAGGCAGTGAATGTACTGAGAGAGAAAGCACGCAGGGCATTCTACGCCATTATAAAAACTAATTCAAATTCAAATACCTATTCAAATTTGGCTGAAACTAATTGAATGTGTCATTGAACCAATTGCACTTTATGGCAGCAGGGTGTGTGGGGTCCACTTGCAAAACAAGATTTCACCAAATGGGACAAACACCCCATTGAAACCCTGCATGCAGAGTTCTGTAAGATTCTCCAACATGTCCAGAGGAAAACTACAAACAATGCATGCAGGAAATAATTAGGCCAATATCCACTAATAATAAAAACTAAAAAAAGAGCAATTCAGTTAAGGAAACATCTAAAATACAGTGACCCCCTCTCATATCATTACCAAGCCCTGCAATGCCAAGAGCTGAGCAAAGAAAATAGTCCCCTCATCCAGCTGGTCCTGGGGCTGAGTTCACAAACCTGTTCTACTAACACACTGAAGCCTCAGGACCAGAACATCCAATCAATCAGGATAAACCAAATTACAACACAGTCAAAACAAAACTACATTGCTTATTGGGAAACAAGCACAAACACAAAGCAAAATGCAGTGCTATCTGGCCCTAAATCGACAGTACACCGTGGCTAAATATTTGACCATGGTTACTGATCAAAACCTTAGAAAAACATTGACAAAGT
>NW_019957678.1:251580-253403 GCF_002910315.2 Salvelinus sp. IW2-2015 | reverse complement strand
ATCTGTCACATGTAGCCACAGACTCTGTATGACAAGGTTACATTTGGACTTCCAGAAAGCATCCTCCTCTCCCTACCAGAAAGTACTGTGAGATGAACAGGATGTTGTCATAGGCTGGGCCTACCATAGAAATAGAACCCTCTGCATCCTCTGCATCTTACACGTTTATATTCTGTAGATAGGCCTAGATGTTCCTGTTTAATTTCATCACAACCTACACTATTTGCTTTATTTCCTTCTCTCTTTGATGATTCTCATATATACAGTATGTCATAAGGCCTTATTGTCACGCCCTGACCTTAGAGATCCTTATTATTCTCTATGTTTGGTTAGGTCAGGGTGTGACTCGGTTGGGAAACTCTATGTTTTCTATTTCTTTGTGTTTTTGGCTGAGTATGGTTCCCAATCAGAGGCAGCTGTCTATCGTTGTCTCTGATTGGGGATCATATATAAGTTTTGATTTTTCCGTTTGGGTTGTGTGGGGTGTTATTTTCTGTTTAGTGTCTGTGCCTGACGGAACTGTTCGATTCGTTTTTTTAAATTTGTTATTTTTGTTTGAGTGTTTCTTGAAAATAAAAATCATGAACACTTTCCACGCTGCGCTTTGGTCCACTCTTCCTTCCACCGACGACGAACGTTACACTTATACCTTTCTTTGAAGGTCTAGATACAATTAGAAGATTCGGAAATGTGTAATAGGCAGTAGAAGGCGTGGTGATCAGACAAGCTCATATGTCGAATTTCTATTTTCTAGATTAAAGAAATTTGATTTAGATTCTAGTATGACATTGATTAGTGAGGTGGATTTAAACCTGTGAATAGAAAATGTACTCTTTTGCATTAGGATGTGCTCACCAGGCATCAATGAGGTTGTAATCAGTGAGTATATGATAGAGAGCCTTTGTTACATGTGGATTGTAGTTAGTCTTATTTGATTTGTCCGCATGTCCAAAATGGCATACATGTCTGTCCCAATAATCAGATGGAATTCAGTTCATTCTAAAAAAAATATGCTGTTCAGAGAATCAAAAATAATTCTACCTTATTTGCATACCTTGAATGCTTTGCATTTAGAGTGAATTGTATTTTCCACTCATGACTGTATTTGTTAGCAACATGATTGTTGTATTGAATGGTTTTCAGTACTGTAGCCTTCACCTAGTGAATGCCTAAGTGGATATGTTACCTTCAAAATTAAACTCGTTATGACAACACATTACATATATCATAAAGCCCCTGAGGGTCTAGTTACACCCTAACACACTGGTCTGAAACTCCTGGTTTAGTCAAATTATGCCGGCTTGCAAAGGGATGTGTCATTTCTATTGGAATCCAGTCAAAGGTAGGATATCCAACAATTGAAACTTTCAGTCACAAGCAACCTGCATTCAGAATGACTGTTGGGGTAGGGAAGATTGATTATTGAGACTACCTAACTCATACGCGAGAGAGCCTATGATTGCTGACAAGGGGTCCCTTTGTTCAGAAATGTCTTTATTTCGATCCAGAACGAACAATTTCCCTCTTGAATTAGCAAGCACACTGGCAGTGCGACGCTAACCTCTCCATCTTGAAAAAATTATTGCGTCGCATCACGTCTAAAGTCCAGAATACATTTCAATAATATAATTAAACTATATTGAAATAACATACTTTAGGATGAATATTGTGACATGTATCAAATAAAATCGAAGCCAGAGATCATATTCACCTTTACAGAGTGTTTTCCAGGAGCCGAGTCCAGGTCCTATTCGCGCCCAGAAAGAAAAATAAACGCGCAACACTCACTCCAAGAGGTTTGTCAACCCCAGGAAGAGATATAT
>NW_019957678.1:246573-250501 GCF_002910315.2 Salvelinus sp. IW2-2015 | reverse complement strand
TAAATGAACAAACATATCAGTAATGTGTGAAATAAGTCCAACTACTAACAGATTGGATTCGTTTAGAAAAATGTATGTTATCTATGTTTGTGTAGCGTAAGCAACCAGTCATTAGTACATGCAAATACATGAAACAAGCCATTCTGAAAATCAACCTGCAAGAAATCATGTGAATAATGATAATGATGATGATTGGTGTGGTTTTGAGTTGTTTTGAAGCAAACATTAATTTTGTATTTTTACTCAACAAGCTTGTTTCAAAATACAACTTGACTTCAAGCAGAGTTTGTTGATTAACCTGTTATGGCTGCAGCCCGACGTCAGCCCGACGCCGGTACACCTATGACAACATCCAGCTCAAGTGCAGGGCGCAAAATTCAAAATCATTTTTTTTTTTATATTTTAACTTTCACACATTAACAAGTCCAATACAGCATTTGAAATCATAACATCTTGTCAATTCCAGCCAACATGTCCGATTTTTAAAATGTTTTACAGAGAAAACACCACATATATTTATGTTAGCTCACCACCAATAAAAAAAGGAGGACAGACATTTTTCACAGCACAAGTAGGATGCAAGTAGCATGCACAAGCCAACCTAACAACCTAGAACCAACTAAAGAACCTAGAAAAAACTACCTCAGATGACAGTCCTATAACATGTTACACAATAAATCTATGTTTTGTTCCAAAATGTGCATATTTTAAGCTAATAAATCAGTTTTACATTACTGCTACCATCATAGCTTACAGTCAGAAATCGCACGGGAGTAGCCAGAGAAAATACAGACACCCAACGTCAACTACTATTACACATCATAAAACATTTCCAGAGAATATATGGTGGATAGCTAATGAAAGAGAAAGATCTTGTGAATAGAGCCAATATTTCCGATTTTTCAAGTGTTTTACAGCGAAAACACAATATATCGTCATATTAGCTTACTACAATAGCTAACTATCACAACAGCATTGACTCAAGGCAACGGTAGCATAGCACAGTTCGACAGATATATGAAAAAGCATCCCAAATGGGTCCTTATCTTTGTTTGATCTTCCATCAGAATGTTCTCCAAGAGGTCCTTTGTTCAGAAATGTCTTTTATTTCGATCCAGAACGAACAATTTCCCTCTTGAATTAGCAAGCACACTGGCAGTGCGACGCTAACCTCTCCATCTTGAAAAAATTATTGCGTCGCATCACGTCTAAAGTCCAGAATACATTTCAATAATATAATTAAACTATATTGAAATAACATACTTTAGGATGATAATTGTGACATGTATCAAATAAAATCGAAGCCAGAGATCATATTCACCTTTACAGAGTGTTTTCCAGGAGCCGAGTCCAGGTCCTACTTCGCGCCCAGAAAGAAAAATAAACTGCGCAACACTCACTCCAAGAGTTGTGTTCAACCCCAGGAAGAGATAATCAAGTGATTTCTTCTCTCACTTCCGCATGACACCCAGAGGAAGGCGTATGACGTGTTTCTACAGTCCTAAGTGACATGCCCTTTTATAGACAAGGGCTTGAAGAGCGACATCGATTTTGGAAATCTCACTTTCCGGATAGGAAAATGGGCTGTAAAAATAGTTCTGTTCCACTTAGAGAAATAATTTAAAACGGTTTTAGAAAACTAGAGACAGTTTCTATTTCCAATAGTAATAATAATATGCATATTGTAAGAGCAAAAATTGATTAAGAGGCCGTTTGAAAATTTGCACATATTTTTCCAGTTTTTCAATACGCCCCTGCAGCCATAACAAGTTAAAGACTAACACTTTGGCTCAAATTCTTGTCAATTTTTAAGTCCCACTCAACTTGCATAATAACGCTAATCAAGCAATTGGTTAAGTTTGACTTTTTCCAGTGCACAGTGAATGAAATTAAAAGGCTGAGGAACTTCACAATAGGTCACTTGTTTTGTCATAGTTGAGTGGTCATGGTTTGCTCTCTTCCTCTCTTAGCAGTGTGGGTTGTGAAGGAAGGCACCGTGTGAAGCGCCGTTTTCCGCTGTGATCATAGAGAGACACATAGAGAGGCAAACGAGAACCAACATAGAAACACAAAACATAGATAACCACCCAACTCACGTACTGTCCTACTAAAACAAAGAATAACACAAGAACTAGGGTCAGAACGTGACACCCCAGACGCTGCTGAAAATTGACATTTCCGGTCAACAAATTTAGGAATTAGCTATCACTATTCTGCATCTTCTTTGAAACTCAAAATTCGCACATTTAGATTTCACTGATTGCCAACCTGTAGATGTGTCTTACCTGTGGTCTTCCCCGTCTTGACCTCAGAATAGACTGGCTTTTCTTTGGATCAGCTGGCATTTCAGAGGAGGAGGAGGAGGAGAGAATTTGTATATTTTTATCAAATTTGATGAGTAAAAACACAGCTAGATTTGTATTAATTTATGTGACAGTTGAGTATTACTTTTCTTTCTTTGTCCAACTTTTTGAGTTGATATGTTTGGCGTACAATCACATCACTTGGTCCAGCAGTAGCAGCACCAGCATCTGAAATATACAGGTAATTCAAGTGATTTCTTCTCTCACTTCCGCATGACACCCAGAGGAAGGCGTATGACGTGTTTCTACAGTCCTAAGTGACATGCCCTTTTATAGACAAGGGCTTGAAGYGCGACATCGATTTTGGAAATCTCACTTCCGGATAGGAAATGGGCTGTAAAAATAGTTCTGTTCCACTTAGAGAAATAATTAAAACGGTTTTAGAAACTAGAGACWGTTTTCTATCCAATAGTAATAATAATATGCATATTGTAAGAGCAAAAATTGATTAAGAGGCCGTTTGAAAATTTGCACATATTTTCCAGTTTTTCAATACGCCCCCTGCAGCCATAACAAGTTAAAGACTAACACTTTGGCTCAAATTCTTGTCATTTTTAAGTCCACTCAACTTGCATAATAACGCTAATCAAGCAATTGGTTAAGTTTGACTTTTTCCAGTGCACAGTGAATGAAATTAAAAGGCTGAGGAACTTCACAATAGGTCACTTGTTTGTCATAGTTGAGTGGTCATGGTTTGCTCTCTTCCTCTTTAGCAGTGTGGGTTTGTGAAGGAAGGCACRGTGTGAAGCTGCCGTTTCCCGCTGTGATCATAGAGAGACACATAGAGAGGCCAAACGAGAACCAACATAGAAACACAAAACATAGATAACCCACCCAACTCACGTACTGTCCTACTAAAACAAAGAAATAACACAAGAACTAGGGTCAGAACGTGACACCCAGACGCTGCTGAAAATTGACATTTCCGGTCAACAAATTTAGGAATTAGCTTATTGCATATTCTGCATCTTCTTTGAAACTCAAAATTCGCACATTTAGATTTCACTGATTGCCAACCTGTAGAATGTGTCTTACCTGTGGTCTTCCCCGTCTTGACCTCAGAATAGACTGGCTTTTCTTTTGGATCAGCTGGCATTTCAGAGGAGGAGGAGGAGGAGAGAATTTGTATATTTTTATCAAATTTGATGAGTAAAAACACAGCTAGATTTTGTATTAATTTATGTGACAGTTGAGWATTACTTTTCTTTTTCTTGTCCAACTTTTTGAGTTGAATGTTGGCGTACATCACATCACTTGGTCCAGCAGTAGCAGCACCAGCATCTGAAATATACAGGTAATACACTAATATCTCTATTTAGTGTTAGTATGCTAGTAATATTAAACATATGAAGAATAACAGCAATAACAACTCTATACTGTATTCATGCTTAACTTAACATAGACAGTAATGACAGTGGTACTGTACATTGAGGGAGTGATTGTATCATAGATGTAAGCGCCACCTGTTGGTCAAAGAAGAGAGAGAAAGATTAATTGGTTGGTTTTCCCTCAGCTTGTCTAGGGACATAGAGTATGGTAACATGTTTTATACATATTGGATGGTG
>NW_019957678.1:229456-245635 GCF_002910315.2 Salvelinus sp. IW2-2015 | reverse complement strand
TGGTCTGGGATGTGAATTGTCTGTCTGATAAAAAATAAGTACAAAAGCCACAGTCTCCATCCCAAATGGCACCCTATTCCCTACATAGTGTACTAATTTTGATCAGGGGCCATTGGGCTCTGGTCAAAAGTAGAGCACTATATAGGGAATAGGGTGTCATTTGGACAAGGTCATGAATCATTCTACATGTTAGTTGCTATACAATGAAACAAAACAAATAACGATAACATTTCCTATGGCATTCGTGTTTGTGAGTGTCTATGCATACCATCCATAACTGCATGCTTCAGTACTGTATGTCTGATTGCTTTTTGAGATGGAACAAATGTAGCCAGTTGGATAAAATGTATACATGTCAAAGGTTCTTTTCACCAAAAGCTCTTTTCATTAATCTGTCATTATGCTAAAGACCACTGACATCGCCTCAATAAACTGTAAACAGGATCATCTCATTTTAGGTATTTTATTGTGAATATTTCATGTTTGATTAATTTTATATTTGCTTGATTTTCAACTGGGTTGGCATTTGTTGCAGGCCATACTGTAGGCCTGTACAAGTCAGGTTCAACTTATCCAAACAGTGTTATAGCACATAGACTTCACATATATTCCTTCTTACTACAGCTGTTCCATTGTTACTATTGTGAACAAAATATTTCAATTAATTATTTCACTGAACGTCTCCTGCCTTTGCATGCTATAAAAGCCTTTACTTTTAAATGTACGTTTCCAGAGAAACTGTTCAGTGCTACAGTTTTACTGGGTCTAATTCTGGGCCCTAATTGGTTAAAACCGCATTCCAACCGATGTCTATTCCACAAGTTACCACCGGCTAAAGCTATGACGTTGAAATGCCTATTTACTCTATCCATCTCATTGAACAATCCACTGTCATCAGCCCAGCCAGACAATTTAAAAAACTTGATCGCCACTATAAAAAGCATCTAGACATTATCTCCCATTTCTTTAAGAATAGCAATTGGTTTTCAATAGCCGAGATTTGCATAAACCTTGCTGTCCCCAGCTGTCCCATAGTAATGAAGTGTCGGGGTCGGTAGTCAGGATGAGACAGACAGCGCAGGCAGCTTTTTTCAGCCAGTCGAAATCATGAATCAGCTGCCATAATTTTGGGGATATATTCAAAGAAATGTAAATTGAAAAAAGGTTAAACGGAACAAAGTGCAGCTAGTTTGCAGTCTTTCCAGCTTCAGTTTGAAGTGATTGTGTTAGCTGTGTGTTGGCTAGCTCCTCTGAACAACAGTGTCCTGACTAGAGAGCACATTGTGTATGCCAGGTGAAATCGCGCATCATCGCTCATTGTTATGGATGTACCAAAAATAAATGTCACTAGAAAACAGCTTTAAGACATCCAAATGCAGCTACTTTGTTGTTATTCTGGCTGCACTGTTTGACGTGACTGTAAGTTAGCCGTAGTTGGCTAGCTAGCAATTAAGGGATAAGAACGTTTCCAGCCAGATTGCAATGGAACATTTAAACGAACGACTGGGTCTCGTCCATAGATACAGAACAAAAAAGACTTAACAACTGGATCGTCTCTGGCAACCGAACCGATAGAACAAAACCAACCGGCTTGGGTCAAACTTAGATTTGTGTCGGGATCATATCTTGTGGAAGGATGAAATAGTAAGAAATAAATTCATCAAAGTAACGTTTCTGAAAATATGTAAATCATTATTTGAAGATGTTGGTAACGGTTGTATAAAAATGATAATGCCGTCAAAGCCGGTGTTTGGAGGATATATTGGCACGGTTTGCTGCCCTTGACTTTGTCTGGGCCTAACAACACCCGTGCCAATACAGTATATCCTCCAACCACTGGCTTCTCTGGCATTATCACTTAAATACAAGACAACACCTGTAAATTGAAATGCATTCCAGGTGACTACCCTCCTGAAACTGGTTGAGAGAATGCCAAGGAGTGTGCAAATCTGTCACCACACAAAGTGTTGCTACTTGGAGAATCTCCAATATAAATATATTTTGATTTGTTAAACAATTTTTTTGTTACTACATGATTCCATATGTGTTATTTCATATTTTGATGTCTTCACTCTTATTCTACAATGTAGAAAATAGTTAAAATAAATAAAAACCCAGGAATGAGTAGGTTGTGGTCCAAACTTGTGAACTGGTACTGTATATACAGTGAATTCAGAAAGTATTCAGATCCCTTGACTTTTTCCACATTTTGTTACGTTACAGCCTTATTCTAAAATGTATTGAATAGTTTTTTTCCCCCTCATCAATCTACAACACAATAAACCATAATGACAAAGCAAAAACAGGTTTTAAATTTTGGACAGATTTATAAAAAAAAAATGTAAACTGAAATATCACATTTACATAAGGTATTCAGACCTTTTACTCTGTACTTTGTTGAAGAACCTTTGACAGCGATTACAACCTTAAGTTTTCTTGACGAAGCTACAAGCTTGGCACACCTGTATTTGGGAGTTTTTTCCCATTCTCTCTGCAGATCCTCTCAAGCTCTGTCAGGTTGGATGGGGAGCGTCGCTGCACTGCTATTTTCAGGTCTCTCCAGAGATGTTCGATTGGGTTCAAGTTCGGGGTCTGGTTGGGCCACTCAAGGACATTCAGAGACATGTCCCGAAGCCACTCCTGCATTGTCCTTGGCTGTGTGCTTATGGTCGTTGTCCTGTTGGCAGGTGAACCTTCCCCCAGTCTGAGGTCCTGAGCACTCTGGAGCAGGTTTTCATCAAGGATCTCTCTGTACTTTGCTCCATTGATCTTTCCCTCGATCCTGACTAGTCTCCCATTCCTGCCGCTGAAAACATCCCCATACGGCATGATGCTGCCACACCATGCTTCATCGTATGGATGGTGCCTGGTTTCCCTACAGACGTAACGCTTGGTATTCAGGTCAAGGAGTTCAATCTTGGTTTCCAACAGCCCAGAGCATCTTTGTTTTTAATGGTCTGAGAGTCCTAGGTGCCTTTTGGCAAGAATGATGGAGGCACCGTGTTCTGTGTTTCAGACATTTTTTTGGTAACCCTTCCCCAGATCTGTGCATCTACACAATCCTTTTTCGGAGCTCTATGGACAATTCCTTCCATCTCATGGATTGGTTTTTGCTCTGACATGCACTGTCAATGTGGGAACTTATATAGACAGGTGTGTGTCTTTACAAATTATGTCCAAATCAATTGAATTTCACAGGTGGACTCCAATTAAGTTGTAGAAACATATCAAGGATGATCAATGAAACACGATGCACCTGATCTCAATTTCATAGCAAAGCGTCTGAATACTTATGTAAATAAGGTATTTCTGTTTTTTTAATAAATTAGCAACACTTCTAAAAACCTGTTTTCGCTTTGTCATTATGAGGTCTTGTGTGGTAGATTGCTGAGGATTTTTTTTATTTAGTCCATTTTAGAATACGGCTGTAATGTAACAAAATGTGGAAAAAGTCAAAGGGTCTGAATACTTCAACAAACACTATATATAAATTCTTACTGTAGCTGTTCCATTGTTACTGTTGTGAACAAAACACTTAATTTAAATTGACTGAATGTCTCCTGCTTTTCACATGCTATGAAAGCCTTAACTTTTAATGTAAGTTTCCAGAGAAACTGTTTATTATTATCATTTTTAAAATTCTACCTTTATTTAAGTAGGCAAGTCTTAAGGATCGGACCCTTTTTACAATTTTCATCTAAAATTACATACCCAAATCTAACTGGGTAACGGTTAGCAGGGATCGACCAAGATGCAGCGTAGTTAGTGTTCATCATGTTTAATAACGACAAACCGTGACGACTCTAGCACTGAGAGGCAGTGCCTTAGACCGCCGTGCCACCCGGGAGACCACCCACTGTTGAGTGCTACAGTATATTTCACAGGACTGAAAACTCTCTCCCTCATCCAACAAATAGCCTAGACGATAGGTCTGGGATGTGAATTGTCTGTCTGATAAAAATAAAACAGTACAAAAGCCACAGTCTCCATCCCAAATGGCACCCTATTCCCTACATAGTGTACTAATTTTGATCAGGGGCCATTGGGCTCTGGTCAAAAGTAGAGCACTATATAGGGAATAGGGTGTCATTTGGGACAKGGTCATGAATCATTCTACATGTTAGTTGCTATACAATGAAACAAAACAAATAACGATAACATTTCCTATGGCATTCGTGTTTGTGAGTGTCTATAGCTACCATCCATAACTGCATGCTTCAGTACTGTATGTCTGATTGCTTTTTGAGATGGAACAAATGTAGCCAGTTGGATAAAATGTATTACATGTCAAAGGTTCTTTTCACCAAAAGCTCTTTTTCATTAATCTGTCATTATGCTAAAGACCACTGACATCGCCTCAATAAACTGTAAACAGGATCATCTCATTTTAGGTATTTTATTGTGAATATTTCATGTTTGATTTAATTTTATATTTGCTTGATTTTCAACTGGGTTGGCATTTGTTGCAGGCCATACTGTAGGCCTGTACAAGTCAGGTTCAACTTATCCAAACAGTGTTATAGCACATAGACTTCACATATATTCCTTCTTACTACAGCTGTTCCATTGTTACTATTGTGAACAAAATATTTCAATTAAATTATTTGACTGAACGTCTCCTGCCTTTCGCATGCTATAAAAGCCTTTACTTTTAAATGTACGTTTCCAGAGAAACTGTTCAGTGCTACAGTTTATACTGGGTCTAATTCTGGGCCCTYATTGGTTAAAACCGCATTCCAACCGGTGTCTATTCCACAAGTTACCACCGGCTAAAGCTATGACGTTGAAATGCCTATTTACTCTATTCCATCTCATTGAACAATCCACTGTCATCAGCCCAGCCAGACAATTTAAAAACTTGATCGCCACTATAAAAAGCATCTAGACATTATCTCCCATTTCTTTWAGAATAGCAATTGGTTTTCAATAGCCGAGATTTGCATAAACCTTGCTGTCTGTCTCTCTGATATTTGCAACACTGTTTCAGTATTGAAATTCGATCTCCAGCTGTCCCATAGTAATGAACGTGTCGGGGTCGGTAGTCAGGATGAGACAGACAGGCAGGCAGCTTTTTTCAGCCAGTCGAAATCATGAATCAGCTGCCATAATTTTTTGGGGATATATACAAAGTAATGTTAATTGAAAAAAGGTTAAACGGAACAAAGTGCAGCTAGTTTGCAGTCTTTCCAGCTTCAGTTTGAAGTGATTGTGTTAGCTGTGTCGTTGGCTAGCTCCTCTGAACAACAGTGTCCTGACTAGAGAGCACATTGTGTATGCCAGGTGAAATCGCGCATCATTGGCTCATTGTTATGGATGTACCAAAAATAAATGTCACTAGAAAACAGCTTTAAGACATCCAAATGCAGCTACTTTGTTGTTATTCTGGCTGCACTGTTTGACGTGACTGTAAGTTAGCCGTAGTTGGCTAGCTAGCAATTAAGGGATAAGAACGTTTCCAGCCAGAATGGCAATGGAACATTTAAAACGAACGACTGGGTCTCGTCCATAGATACAGAACAAAAAGACTTAACAACTGGATCGCGTCTCTGGCAACCGAACCGATAGAACAAACAACCAACCGGCTTGGGTAGCAACCTTAGATTTGTGTCGGGATCATATCTTGTGGAAGGATGAAATAGTATGAATAAATTCATCAAAGTAACGTTTCTGAAAATATGTAAATCATTATTTGAAGATGTTGGTAACCGGTTGTATAAAAATGATAATGCCGTCAAAGCCGGTGTTTGGAGGATATATTGGCACGGTTTGCTGGCCCTTGACTTTGTCTGGGCCTAACAACACCCGTGCCAATACAGTATATCCTCCAACCACTGGCTTCTCTGGCATTATCACTTAAATATTTCACAGGACTGAAAACTCTCTCCCTCATCCAACAAATAGCCTTGACGACGGGTCTGGGATGTGAAATGTGTGTTTAAGAGCTGTCTGTCTGATAAAAATAAAACAGTACAAGAGCCACAGTCTGAATCCGAAATGGAGCCCTATGGGCCCTTGTCWAAAGTATTGCCCTATATAGGGAARAGGGTGGTATTTGGYACGCATTGACTGATCAGCCGCTGGCCTACAGCTAAYTTTCCACAGAGAAGGGATAACGTTACTGATGAAGAGCGTCTACATTTTGAGAGCAAAATAATCATTCCCGGAGACTTGTGCTTTCAATCAGGTCCATTTGCAGCAGTTGTTATCTTGGCATGGCGGTTGAGATCAATAACAACCTGAGTGACTCTGCCAAAAATGATCAGAGTAGCTGAGCAAGCCTTTCATATCTMCCTCAGTCTTTCATATTTCAATAGTCAAAATAGAGACATTGATCATAGAAACAATCAGAATAGGCCTAGTGGCTTACCCATCATTGGCTTGAGGCCATTGCGCACCACTTTTTTTCTGCTCAGACTTCAGTCTGAACAAGGGAAACCCTTCACCATGAGGGTCTATGTGGGCACTCCTGACATTTGATCACTAGCATTGCAAGTCAGTGTGTTTGTAAGGTGTTGGTTCGAATCACACTTCTGACACRGTGTATAGACAGGCCACCATTATGTTAGCTTCAGAACTTAAAGCTAGAATCCGGAGTTGAAACAATAACAAGGCGGACACCCCGCCTCTGTTTTGGTAAAAAGCTGAGGGATGGGCCTGGATAAATGTAGCCACTCTCAAATTCATAGTCAGTGCTATGGATGCAAGCACTGACCATCCATGATATCAAATTATAGTTTTGAGGCTATACAATTGTTTTGTTTGTTTTACATTTACGTTGTTTACAAACATTGGAGTAAAACAAGCTTATATTGTGGGTACGACAGCTGACCTATGCGCATGAGGCGCTTATAAGTTATACTCTTTAAGAATCAATGGTTATAATTAGGGTTAAAAAATGGATGCAACAACTGCAGATTCTAGATTTTTAAGTGCACTTGGTGAGCCTATAACTGTCATAACATTTAGACCATGTGAAAGCACAGTTAAAGGCCCTCTTTGGAAGCTGCACTACGGTAGCTATTGTTAAATACTACTACAGTACTTCTGTTGACTTCACTTCATATCGTTAATCTAAAACAATTGATACATTTGGCATCATGGGCATTTTGGCATTTTTTTTTTGCKTACACACGTTAATAAGGGAACTTGACTTGTGAAATTACCTCTTCTAATTGCAGTCAATTAGACAYTAGATTATAATTATCCTGATTTGACAACAAATTAAGCCACTTGAATTAAGCCAGAGAGCGAGAGGTGGGTAACAAGAGACACAGGGAGGAGAAAACACAACCCAGCAGCCGTATGAATCACCCTGTTCGTTCACCACATTCGTTGTTGCTGTTGTTATACGTATTCCCCATCCTCATGGGGCTAACAGCAGAGAGATTCAGCTCAGGTTAATATCAGAGACAAGTCCTCTCCTACATAACAGCCTATTCTGATGGGGAATGGGTCCTCTGTAGCTCAGTTGGTAGAGAATGGTGCTTGCAATGCCAGGATGGTGTGTTTGATTACTGGCACCACCCATACGTAAAATGTATGCACACGTTAAGTTAGATTATAAAAGCGTCTGCTAAATGGCATTTATAATTACAATGTTACGTGTCTTTTCCTCTTGGTAGCCCTGATGTTGCAGATGATTGCTAGTTTTGAAGAAGGTTTTACATTATTTGATCAGGTTGTTTTTCCTACTTTACTTGAAAGCACTGATTGGGAGTCTTATCCAGAGAGACTGAACTGTAAAAACTAAATGCCATGTAATGAATCTGTGCCGTAGTGAGTTACACGTGCTCCTACTCTGCAGTAAGGCATCCATGCCTGTTTTAGTTGGGCCCTCAAGGGGTGCCACAGCAGCTGCCGTGACAACGCTGCAAAAATACACAAAATCACACAACGGCCCACTTATTATGGTTTAAAGTATGGTGATAAGCACTTTGTGTTTACACAGAGACCTGTGGACCCAACTGGGAGTTTGGAGTCCCAYATAGCATTCTATTCCCTATGTAGTGAGTTACTTTTGACCAGGGTTGGCTGGTCCATAAGGCGCTGGTCAAAAGTAGTGCACTATATAGGGAATATGGTGCCAATTGGGATGAAACCTGGTTGTTGTAGGGAGACGGATCAGGTGATCTGACTTATCTGCATCCTAAATGGAGCCCTATTCCCTAAAGAGCATAGGTCAAAAGTAGTGCTTTTTGAGAGGGAGAAAATGTAGCAGGGGGGTGCAGGGTTAGGGATCCTGGAAGATAGATGGGTATAGGGTGCCACTCATTCCTTAATCTGTAGCACTGACACCACTTCTGACCTTGCACATTTTTTAAATTTAACTAGGCAAGTCAGTTAAGAATCAATTCTTTTTTACAATGGCTTCCTACCCCAGCCAAACCCTAACCCTGGACAATGCTGGGCCAATTGTGCACTGCCCTATGGGACTCCCAATCACAGCTGGTTGTGATACAGTCTGGAAATGAACCAGGGTCTGTATTGATGCCTCTAGCGCTGAGATGAAGTGCCTTAGACCGCTGCGCCACTCGGGAGCTCCAGCACAGCAACACAGSAACACAGCAACAGGTTCAGAGACTTTTCATCTGAAGAGAATCCACTGCTGTGACAGTTCTTTATTGGGGTAGAAATCCAATGCTGTTGTTCTATCTAGAGCCATAGTTCAAACATGGGATTTATTTGGGATGATATCAAGCTAGTCGTCCGACCATATAGCTCTACAACCGCTCACCATCTTCAGTAGACGTCAGAAGATGCGCTGTGTGCTGCTAGGGATAATGAGTGGCCTTGTAGACAATTCAGCAGGACTGACAAGTTTCTCCCAACACCGTCACGACACATCCCATCAGACGTCATCAAGAGCAATCCCCCAGTCAGTGGTGAAAACAATGTGACGTGCTGAAATGAAACAACGGTAATGCTTTTTAATCTGCGGTGGGACACACACACACACACACACACACACACACACACACACACACACACACACACACACACACACACACACACACACACACACATACACGCAACACCCTACCCCACAACTTTGCCCACACTAATGTGCCAAGCCTGTCACCACTGCTGCAAACATGGAACAGCCTAGATTAGCCTATAATGCATGCGGCGTCTATGAATTGTGGTTTGTGATGAGATCCATTTTGTTTCTGTAATTAATGTAGATGTCCAGGAGCTCCTGGTGGGCCATTATCTTAAAGGGCGTGGAATTCTAATCATCCAGGGGGTAGGGGTGGGGGTAAAGGGGTAGGGGTGCAGGGTGGGGTAGGGGTGCAGGGTGGGGGGGGGGGGGGGGGGGTGCAGGGGTAGGGGTATTGTAGGGTAGGTGTGTATAAGGGTAGAGGGGGTATTAGGTATTAGGGACTAATTCCTTAACCTGTAGCACTGGCACTACTACTGCCAATGCATTACGACCCGACCTGCCATTGCCGCCATCTCACCTCACAGCAACAGGCTCAGAGACTTTTCATCTGAAGAGAATCCACTGCTGGGACAGTTCTTAATTGGGGCCAAAATCCAATGTTGTTGTTCTATCTAGAGCCATAGTTCTAACATGGGATTTATTTGGGATGATGTCAAGCTAGTCGTCCGACCATATAGCTCTACAACCGTTCACCATCTTCAGTAGACGTCGGAAGATCAGGACTTCGTGGAGACACTACAGGTTCTGTACTGTGTGCTGCTAGTGATCAAGAGTGGCCTTGTAGACAATTCAGCAGGACTGACAAGTTTCTCCCAACACTGCCACCATGCATCCCATTAGACGTCATCAACAGCAATCCCCCAGTCAGTGGTGAAAACAATGTGACGTGCTGAAATGAAACAACGGTAATGCTTTTTGATTTGCAGGAGACAACACACACACTGTTCCTCCCATTGTGCCCTACTCAAAAGTAGTGCACTATATAGACTGAGCATACAAAACATTAGGAACACCTTCCTAATACTGAGTTGCACCCCCTTTTGCCCTCAAAACAGCCTCAATTCGTTGAGGATGTTGAGGATGTTGTTGAGGATGAAAAACCCAGCAGCGCTGCAGTTCTTGACACAAGCTGGTGTGCCTGGCACCTACTACCATACCCCGTTCAAAGGCATGTCAATATTTTGTCTTGCCCATTCACCCTCTGAATGCACACACACACAATCCGTCTGAATTGTCGCAAAGCTTAAACATCCTTCTTTAACCTGTCTCCTCCCCTTCATCTACACGGGTTGAAGTGGATTAAACAGGTGTCATCAATAAGGGATCATAGCTTTCACCTGAATTCACCTGGTCAGTCTATGTCATGGAGAGAGCAGTCATGATACAGTAAGAGGTCAGGGGGTTCTTGCAGGCCCTGTGTTTAGATGTCCTAGTTCTCTGATGTCTCTCCATGTCCCTTCGAGCCCCATGCATGTTGTTGTTGGAGGCAGAAATAGCCTGAGCATTCCTCGCTTGGGCCAGAAAAATCATGATCGGAGATGCTGATGAACCAGCCACCGCTCAGGAGTGTGTGTGTGTGTGTGTGTGTGTGTGGAGCAGGCTGGGGGGTTATAGGGACTATTTTCAACAAACGCAAACACGCAACCGCCCTAGCTGCCCGCTGCCGCTCCAGATCCTACCCCCTGAACCCCATTACCCTGGCCAACAAATCAGTCAGGTAGGCACTATGGTCCTGTGTGGCTCAGTTGGTAATGCCAGGGTTGTGGGTTCAATTCCCACGGGGGWTCATTAGGAGAAAATAAATAAAAAATGCTGGCACTCACTACTGTAAGTCGCTCTGGATAAGTATGTCTGCTAAATGACAAATGTAATGCAGCATTATCATACGCCACCCGCTCTGCTCATTCCCTGCCAGCTTACATCACTACATTGCCACTCTCTGAGTCCCGCTGTGCCCTGTCAGTGTCCGACAGTGTGAAATACACCCCACAGGGCAATGTAATTTCAATTAAATTATGTTGAACCAATGTTGAATTGACGTCTGTGCCCAGTGGGACAAACACAATTGTGGTCTGTGATGAGATCCATTTGTTTCTGTAATTAATGTAGATGTCCAGGGGCTCCTYGTGGGCCCATTATCCAGTTCTGGCTCCTGGCTCTATTCTAGGAAGAGCTACATGGTACACAATGTACTGTCTTAAAGGGTATGGAATTCTAATCATCCGGGGGGGTAGAGGGACTGGAGGGTAGGTGAGGATGGGAGGAGGGGTCATTTGGGACTCATTCCTTATCTGTAGCACTGGCACCACTTCTGCCAATGCATTACGACCCAACCTGCCGTTTCTGCCTTGTCTCATCACAGCAACAGGTTCAGAGACTTTTCATCTGAAGAGAATCCACTGCTGGYACAGTTCTTTATTGGGGTCGAAATCCAATGTTGTTGTTCTATCTAGAGCCATAGTTCAAACATGGGATTTATTTGGGATGATGTCAAGCTAGTCGTCCGACGATATAGCTCTACAACCGTCCACCATCTTCAGTAGACGTCGGAAGATAACGATTCAAAGACTCAGTGCAGGCACTCAGTGGGCTGCCGAGTGACGCGGTGGTCTAAGGCACTGCGTCTCAATTGGCCCYGCGTCGTCCGGGTTAGGCCGGGGTAGGCCGTCATCGTAAATAAGAACTTGTTCTTAACTGACTTGCCTAGTTAAATAAAATAAATGAAAACACTACAGCTTCTGTGCTGTGTGGCGCGAGGGATAATGAGTGTCCTTGTAGACAATTCAGCAGGACTGACCAGTTTCTGCCACYACACATCCCATCAGACATCATCAACAGCAATCCACCAGTCAGTGGTGAAAACAATGTGACGTGCTGAAATMAAACAACGGTAATGCTTTTTGACCTGCAGGAGAAACCACACACACTGTTCTCCCTGCTCAAAAGTAGTGCACTATGTAGGGCAYAAGTATTCAACTCTGACTCTACGAGGTCCGGAGCCTGCTGYTTTTCTCTTCTACCTGATAATGAATTACACCCACCTGGTGTCCCAGGTCTAAATCAGTCCCTGATTAGAGGGGAACAATGGAACAATGCAGTGGAACTGGATTTGAGGTCCAGAGTTGAGTTTGAGGGATATAGGGAATAGGGTGCGATTTGGTACTCAACCTGTATATACTGTATGTTTCTGCAGTCAGCTGCAATAACATGTGGAAGGGAATCAGAGAGTGTAATGTGTGTCATAGTAAGAGGTCAGGGGGTCGTTGCAGGCCCTGMGTTTAGATGTCCTGGTTCTCTGATGTCCCTCCATGTCCCTTTGTGCCCCATGCATGTTGTTGCTGGAGCACGAAATAGCCTGAGCATTCCTCGCCTGGGCCAGAAAYATCAGGATTAGCGATGCTGATGAACAAGCCACCAGCTCAGGAGTGGGTGTGGGTGRGGGTGTGTGGAGCTGGCTGGGGGGGGGTCGTCAGGACTATTTTCAACAGACACAAACACCTGACCTCCCTAGCCTCCCGCTGCCGCTACAGATCCTGCCCCCTGAACCCCAACACTCTGGCCAACAAGTCAGGCAGGCGCCATGCACCATCATCACACGCCACCSTTTCTGCTGGCTCCCAGCCAGCTTACATCACTACATGGCCCCTCTCCGAGTCCCGCTGCGTCCTGTCAGTGTCGWACAGTGTGAAGCACACWCACACCCCACTGGTTGAATCAACATTGTTTCACGTCGTTTRAAGGAAATGACATTGAACCAACGTGGAATAGACGTTGAACTGACGGCCGTGCCCAGTGAGAAACACACACAAACGACCCCAACGACCCCAGTCAAGGGATAGGGAGGTAAGGGGTACAGTGGATGAGGGGTGAGACCTCATGTAACCGTGCCTTTGAAGGACTGAATTGGTAGCGGTAATGAGGACAGCACATGGCTGGTTGTCATTTATAACACCGCACTAACTGCTGTTTAAGAATATCACAGGCTGCCGCTTCCCTCAAAACCTTGACTGGGATGTGTATGAAAGGAGGCCTGCTTTGTAATGTGACACTGCCATCGTGGTCAGTACTGGTTCTAAGGGATTTAAATGTCTCAACTGTTGAACTGTTTGAACCCTTTTCTTCCAGTGCAGGACAAGACTGGCTACCGTGATGGGCTCCAAGCCATTGTGTGCCAGCCCTGTGGGGTGTACGGTATGTACAGGAGGTTTTGACAGRCACAGACGGGACTGTTCTACTAAAACAACACCACAACCTGATAGGCGTCTTCTATGACWACACCACATTTATACCACCAGGGTCAAAAGGCTCCCGGTGTTTTCCCCTCTGTCACTTTATATTACGCTCTGTTCAAAGAAGCCTTTAGCCCACAGATCTCCTCTGTCTCATCACAGTCACTCCCGGTCCTATTTTAGAGAGCGCTGCTACCAAGGTACACAGCGATGTCGAGGCAAAATAAACCTCGCTTTGATTGACAGAGGAATGTGCAGCTATTAAGTTGCTGCAGGAGGGAGGGCAGGGGGTTCATGGGGAGCTGGGTGTGTGAGTGTGGAGAGCTTTTTTGCTTGCACACACTCTCTTCTTGTTACCGAGATGTTTTCTCTTTAACAGAAAGAGACCTCGGTCACCCCATCGTACCCCTGAGAGGGTGAGACCTTGAAGCCTGTCACTCTAGGAATCCGATACCACCAACGGTATGATTGATGAGGTGTGTGTGTGTGTGTGTGTGTGTGTGCGTGTGTGTGAGGCCCCTCTCTCATTTGCAGCTCAACGGTGAAAGATTAAACATGCCTCTTGTTGATGTTTACACAGTGTCATTTCATATGGGCCCTGTTTGCCTGTTTGCTTCAAACTAAAACATGCATAACATTGTTTTTACTGGTTTGATGAGTTTAAATGTCTCTGCAGAGCAGGATGCTGATGAAGAGGTGCATCGCTTGAAATAATATTTGATCTATTTCTACATTTCACTGTTTCCCCTCATTATCTGACACGCAAAGGATGAAAAAACCCAAGATATTACATTGGGTGTCTACAGTAGAGTTAATGAATGTCCCCAGCTGGGTGAGAGCAGCCAATTGGCTAGTGGTGATGTCATGCACAAGATAAATTATGCCTTGGGCTCCTCCCACTCCAGCCAAAATGAGCTCATCGATCGCCCTTGGTCTGTGTTCTTTCTCTCTCTCTCTCTCTCTCTCTCTCTCTCTCTCTCTCTCTCTCTCTGGTCCTACTATTAATTTCATCATGAGATGCAGTGATTCTGCTGGCTTCACCATTCTGACTGATGTCCCCATGTCCCCCGTGCCCGACCGTCTGAATCCCAAGACAGACGGGAAGTGAGCAGGCCATAGAATTAAAATCATTGTATTTCTATGGAGATGGCAACAAGGGTATTACTGCAATCAGTATCATAGATGCCATCATCCTGAATGCCATCTCCTGCTTCCTTCTGTTGACTAAGCACTAAGCCATAGGGTTCCAAATGTATAGTACGTTCCCATGCCTGTACTAAGCCGCTCAAATGTAATGTCGTTTCAAAAAGGTAACACTTTATATTAACGTTCAGTAATACATTTATAAGGCATTTACGAACAGTTTGACTCCCACATTTGTAAATGTTAGTAAGCTAGTTATGCACACATTTTATTTCAAATGTTCAATATATTTCCTTAAACATCCTGCTTGTTCTTTTACCAATTTACCATGTTCTAGGCCTTTTTTGAGACCTTAAAGAGATTCTCCGGTACTTTTGTATACTTTATAGCTAGCAGTTCGGAAAGTAGCTCTCATAAGCCAAAAGTGGTCGCCGAAAATATGCTTACTACTTTTCACATACCTGTATATGCAGATATGTGTGCCACGTCATCTCTCTCTCTCTCTCTCTCTCTCTCTCGCGATCTGCTGTGTATGCCGCTTGCTAGCTGTCACTCACATGGTGAGTGGCTGAAGCTCATTAGATAGAACATGAATTGCTAGTGGGCCCACTAGCAATTCATGTTCTATCTAATGAGCAACATAGCTTCCAGAAGAAGTTGCTTTCAGACTAGGGATTTTGTGGCTAATTATGGTAAAACAGTCATTCTGCTCATAGATTGTGCATGTATGAACTACACATTGACACATCCAGCCCAAAGCGGGAGGTTTAAAAAAACGCCAAAAGTTCCGGAGCATGTCTTTAAGGAGCATCAGGTACTGCCGGAATGTCTACCAATGGCATGTCCATATTTTTTGGTGAGAAATTACACTGGTCACTCAAAACATTTACAAAGCATTAATAAAGTATAAACAGCGCTCYCTTTAGATTAGGGACCGCAGAAACACTACTAATGATTAGTAAATTGTTTATAAGTGTGGTTGTAATGATTAATCGATGCTGAACACACTATTATAACGGCCTTATAAATGGTTTATTACTGAATGTTAATATATCATTTGACCTTCAAAAGCGCCAAGTCATCTCTCCATCTCCAGATTTAACCCTGAGAAGCTTTGAGCTTTTGAGCTTTGTTACGTACTACCGAACAACAAAGCAGAGGSCTCTTGAATATCCTGTATGAATCATAGGAATTGATAGAATGATCATATAATAAATATGGCCTCTGGGCATTTTCTCTTCTTTCATATAGCGATGTGAATGGATCTATCGTACCTAGTGCCTACGCAAGCAGAGAGATGGTGATGTTTATAGGTAGTCTTTTGCCATACCAAGAGTACAGTATATCCCATTTATGTTGGTTCAATGCCAAGGCAATTTGAGAAAGGACCCTATTTGAACATCAAGAGAGGTGATTCAGGTTGGGATATGGTCTTTGATTTTCTATATAGTGTAAAATCAGTGCTTGTCAAATGCTGCCCTCTGGTGGCCATTGTAAATTATTACCAAAATACCACTACAAGGGTCCAAGAAAAGCCAAGCAATGGGTAGAATGGTTGATTGAATTGGCTTCTAGTATACGTGRTATTACTGACATCTAGTGGAATCTTTGTTTAATTCCAGCCACAYCCATATATTTAGGCTATATTATTTTCTATAATGTGGTTCTGGTTGCAGCTATGTCTAGACTAGAGCAAGCAGCCTACATTAGAAGTGTGGCACAAAGCAAAAGGGATAGGCTACTCTGCCCACACACAAACAACACCCTCACTGTCCTATGTTTAGGCCTTTTCTCCACACAGGTATGACGAATGGCAGAATGCAGAGAAAAGCCATAGTTTAATTCGGTTGGCTTTTTACATTTTTT
>NW_019957678.1:221463-225659 GCF_002910315.2 Salvelinus sp. IW2-2015 | reverse complement strand
CAGTTTTCCCTAGCCCAGTTTTCCCTAGCCCAGTTTCCCTAGCCCAGTTTTCCCTAGCCCAGTTTTCTTGACCCAATTGGAACTCGGGTCTAGTATTATAACATCTACCCACCCACCTGGCGAGTTATTTGCTAACCTATGCTTGGCTGTAGCTGCTTGGCAACACTTTTCCCATGTCCAAGCCTATATCCGTAATCGGTAGATGGTTCTGATTAAGAGGTCCTCGTTTGCATCGCTGAGCAGTGCCCAAGAAAGAATTAAATGCAATTGTTAGATGCTACCACCTCCCCTCCAAATCAAAACCAAACATGGATTCCGTGGTGGGTTCTTGCTTCGCGCGCACACCTGTCTGTGCTTCACACCTGTTTCTCCTAGCTCGCAATATGGCCACCATGCTGCCGCAGACAGGAAGTAGACAAMAAGTAGAGCGGCGCACCGGCGCGCAACATTGACATCCATGTTTGGTTTTGATTTGGAGGGGGTGGTAGCATCTAATAATTGGATGWAATCATTTCCGGGCCACTGCTTGGGGATGCAAATGAGGACCTAGTAATCAGAACCGCCTACTGATTACGGACATACCAACATCAGACACATGCAGTTAAACAGATACAGTCATTTGCAGCGTCCTTAACTCAAACACTTCTCCAATGTTATGCGCTAAGACGGAGTGTTACTGTTAAAATAACTGTACTTACTGTTATTAACTGCAGACATGAAGGGATAAGTTCGCTCACACAGCTATGACCTACCTGCACCCTCGGCAACAAAATAAACATTTGTTTGTATTTACAGGAGCTTCCATATGCTACTTTTTGATTGAGACAAGGCAAGGTGAACGCTGATGTAGSCTACAGCTGATCCAGCGAGAACGAAATCACACATATTTCAGAGTGGTAAGTGCTGCTAAACTTACTAAACGTAGGCTATATATTTCTGTTTATTTGGGAGTTTGAATCGGCTGGAGTTTCTTGTTTGGTAAATGAACTATCTCTGTTTTCCCAGTTGTTTATGAGAGCTCACTGTGGAATTAAACCAGATACAGTGCCTTCAGAAAGTTAGAGGACGCCACTGGACTGATGGTCGAGTCTGGAGTGAATGGCGCCTCTGGACTGACTGGCGCCACTGCGACTGACGGGCGATCTGGCGCCTCTTTCAACCCCTTAACAAAGGTGGGATAAGATGTATTAAATGTTTATTTTTTGGTCAACGATCTACAACAAAATACTCTGTAATGTCAAAGTGGAAGAGAAATTATATTCATATTAAAAAATGTTTATTAACAATAAAACACTAATATATCTTGATTAGATAAGTATTCAACATGTTAGAATCCCCTTTGGCAGGGATTACAGCTGTGAATCTTTCTGGGAAAGTCTCAAAGAGGTTTAAGTCAAAACTGTAACTAGCCCCCTCAGGAACATTRAACGTCGTRTGGTAAGAAACTCCAGTGTAGATTTGGCCTTGGGTTTTGGATTATTGTCCTGCTGAAAGGTGAATTCATCTCCCAGTGTCTGGTGGAAAGCAGAGTGAAGGCTCTGTATGTGTTTATACACAATCGCAGTCTCAGAAACTGAGGTCTGAAAGGCATGCTTCCCCTCATCTAGATCCCAGAGAGAGGATATATATCGTGCCTTCAGAAAGAATTCACAACCCCAGACTTTGCCTACATTTTGTTGTTACAGCCTGCATTTAAAATGGATTCAATTTAAATTTTGTGCCATTGGCCTACACACTATACCCCATAATGTCATTGTGGAATTATGCTTCTAGTATTTTTTTGAACAAATGAATTAAAGTATTCAACCCCTTTGTTATCAGGAGTACACATTTGCTTAACAAGTCACATAATAAATTGCATGGACTCACTCTGTGTGCAATAATAGTGTTTAACATGATTTTTGAATGACGACCTCATATCTGTACTCCACAAATACCATTATTTGGTCCCTCAGTCGAGCAGTGAATTTCAAACACATATTCAACCACAAAGATGAGGGAGGTTTTCCAATGCCTTGCAAAGAAGGGCACCGATTGGTAGATGGGTAGAAGAAAAAAAGCAGACATTGAATATCCCTTTGGGCATGGTGAAGTTATTAATTACACTTTGGATGGTGTATCAATATACTCAGTCACTACAACGATACTGGCGTCCTTCATAACTCAGTTGTCGGAGAGGAACGYAACTGCACAGGGATTTCACCATGAGGCCAATMGTGYCTTTAAAACWGTTACACAGTTTAATGGCTGTGATAGGAGAAAACTGAGGATGGATCAACAACYTTGTAGTTACTCCACAARACTAACCTAAATGACAGAGTGAAAAGAAGGAAGCCTGTACAGAATTAAAATATTCATAAACATGCATCCTGTTTGCACTAAAATCAAATTGCCCAAAAATTGGCAAAGAAATTAACTTCATGTCCTGAATACAAAGCGTTATTTTTGGGGCAGATACAACACATCACTGAGGACCACTCTTCATATTTTCAAGCATGGTGGTGGCTGCATCATGTTATGGGCATGTTTGTAATTGGCAAGAACTAGGGAGTGTTTTAGGATAAAAAATAAACGGAATAGAGCTCAGCAGAGGCAAAAACCTAAAGGAAAACCTTGTTCAGTCTGCTTTCCAACAGACACTGGGAGATGAATTCATCTTTCAGCAGGACAATAACCTAAAACACAAGACCAAATCTACACTGGAGTTGCTTACCAAGACGACATTAAATGTTCCTCAGTGGCCTAGTTACAGTTTTGACTTAAATRGTCTTGAAAATCTATGGCAAGACTTGAAAATGGCCGTCTAGTAATGATCAAKAACCAACKAACTAAAAAGAATAATGTGCAAATATTGTACAATCCAGGTGTGGAAAGCTCTTAGAGGTTTACCCAGAAACACTCACTGCTGTAATCACAGCCAAAGGGGATTTTATTGACACAAGTATTAAATACTTACTGTATGTAAATGNAACTAAAAAGAATAATGTGCAAATATTGTACAATCCAGGTGTGGAAAGCTCTTAGAGGTTTACCCAGAAACACTCACTGCTGTAATCACAGCCAAAGGGGATTTTATTGACACAAGTATTAAATACTTACTGTATGTAAATGKGATATTTCTGTATTTCATTTTCAATAAATGTTTTCACTTTGTCATGATGGGGTATTGTGTTTAGATGGGTCGTTATTATAATGTTTTAAAAATCCATATTGAATTCAGGCTGTAACACACCAAAATGTGGAATAAGTCAAGYGGTATGAATACTTTCCTGTTCTATTTGATAGCAGATGGGTAATCTATGTGGAAGCGGTTGTGGAAGAGTCACAGTACAGCTGATCTTTTATAAACAAGGTATTTTATTCAAGAACACCTTGTGTGTGTGTGTGTGTGTAGGAGCACTGAGCCCTTCCACTTCCCAATCTCTGGTGTCTTTTATTAATTATTAAAGAGGATCTAGCCTCTGGTGTTCCCAATCAATTTTCGATTTTCCTTCAAACATCAAATGTGTATGCAAAGTTGCACCGTGCATACAAATGTAACATTTGCTTCTGATTAATAGCGTTTCTATTGGTTGCATGGACATATCAAACAGCTTTCCATTTGAACGATGTGTGTGTGTGTGATTGTGTCAATGTGTGTGTGTGCGCACGGTGCACAGTGTCTTCTGCATTTGGAAATCAGGACATCAGGAACACGTTTGGGGACAGGCAGGATTCGTCTCCGTGCTGAATCCTGGGTCACGTTCAGCAGCCAAACGTCCTTAAACGTCGCAGATAGAAATGCTGTGAATAGAGCCAACYTGATTTCTTGTTCTTCAGGTCGGAGAGGCATGTTTGTTCTACATAACATATTTCTATCTGAACATTCCCGAAACGTTYTGTCCTGCTGAAGTCGCCCCTGGATTCACTGTWTTTATTTAGAGGTCTATGATGGGCATCATTTTAGATAACATATCCATGCTTTGTGTGGTGTAGGCCTACCTCTTTTTTCATTGTTGAACGTGTACAGCACAAACAACAGTGAAGTTAATTAATCACTGAATGATTGAAATTATTAATCAATGCTACAGTCTTCTCAGTGCCAATGGAACAAACGTTTTATTTTCCAGCATCTGAGTCCAGCTGTATGACCGTGTCTGTGATTGATTGAGGAAAATTGAACCAAATCGGTCAAGTGTATCTTTCTCCAAGTCTAA
>NW_019957678.1:218995-220174 GCF_002910315.2 Salvelinus sp. IW2-2015 | reverse complement strand
GAGAGAGAGAGAGCTAGAGGGAGAGAAAAAGAGGGGGAGAGAGAGAGAGGGGAGAGATAAAGGAGAGAGCTGCTAGAGAGAGAGAGGGAGAGTAAGGAGGAGGGAAAGAGAGAGAGAGAGCTAGTCTTCAGTCTTTATTTAATTTGCACGGGTCCACACAACATAGTCGTAGACAAAAGGCTGAACCCACCTCAAACAAGGTGGATCATTCAGGGATAGATGACAGAAAGGTGATTGGTGGGGTGGTTCTTCATGAGCGGTGGAGCAGCACTGTGAGACTATCCTCTGCCAGGCCCCCTGCTCTGTAAACGACTAAATCACTCTTGCCTGGGCTGGGCTGTTCCCTGGCACTATGGTAATGAAGGGAAATTGTCCGTGGGACGCAGGACCTAGGCCCAGATAGTCCATGGGCCAGAAGGTCAAAATTCACATATCGGTACCAACTCAAGTGTCAAAGTCTAATTATGATATTAGTAAAGATCCATGTACAATGACACTGTTGTGTGAAGACAAACAGGGGTTCGGTATAGGCTACAGAAACCTATAGCTCGGGATGCTGTTGTCGATGACGTGGCGGGGGTATTGACGTAAATTCATGATTGATCATTTGAACAGGATATCTTGCACAGCTGCACGCAGTGATGCACAATAGCCCTATTGATTCTGTGAGTGAACTGCAGATCCCTGTGAGATCAGGCCCCTCCATCCCTCTTGCTCTACTGACTCAAGTCATTCCATCTTGGCACTATCAGGGCTATTTCTCTTGGCTTTGTCTCTTTTTTAGGATTCAGGATTTTTATTATGATCCCCTCTTCTGTACGGTTATATTCGTATGTTTCTCCGTCCCAAATGGTACCCCATTCCCTATATAGTGCACTACTTTTGACCAGGGCCCATGTAGGTCCGGTAAAAAATTGTGCACTATGTAGGGAATAGGGTGCCGTTTGGGAATCAGGCTGTGTACAGCAGGCCACTAGCTCTCGTTGTTTTGGCTGGGGCTAGATTTGAACTATATATTCGTGGACTAAAGCAGGCTATTCGGTTAGACGGGTACTCAATTGCAGTTATCAAAACTCGTAATCTCTATATTTATCTACAGAGGAGCTTTGCTGGCAGGAGCTCAGCCACTGAAGTCTCTGGATCCTCTCATCTCCTCAGCTCATCCAGGCCTCTCTTTCT
>NW_019957678.1:211002-214630 GCF_002910315.2 Salvelinus sp. IW2-2015 | reverse complement strand
TGCCATGGATCATCACTGGAGTGAGGAGACGTATGGGCAGTCTGGTATGCGGAGCTGCCACAGGGCTCACCAGGCTGGGGAGACATACTGGAGGCTTGGTTCTTGGCGCTGGCACCAGATACACTGGGCCGTGGAGGCGCACTGGAGGTCTGGAGCGCAGAGCTGGCACAACCCGTTCTGGCTGGATGCCCACTTCCACCTGGCAAATGCGGGACGCTGGCACAGAGCACACCGGCCTGTGAATGCTCACTCGAGACACCGTGCGCATCACCCCATAACACGGTGCCTGACCAGTCACATGCTCCCCATGGTAAGCACGGGGAGTTGGCTGAGGTCTAAACTCCGACTCCGCCAATCTCCCCGTGTCCTCCCCCCCAAATTGTTTTGGAAGCTGCCTCTCGGGCTTCTGTGACCGGGTCTTGTCCCCTGCCATTCTCTCCTCCCCGGTCCAGCTCGTCCTTCAGGTTGGCACACGCTGCTTGGTCCCTTGGTGGTGGGTAGTTCTGTCACGGCCGATGCTGGAAGAAGACCAAGGTGCAGCGTGGTGAGCATACATATTCCTTTTATTATAGAAAAATGACGCCAACAAAACAAGAAACGAAAGAACAACCGTGAAGCTTACAGGGCATAAGTGCCACTAACAAAAGTCAACTACCCACAACGAAAGGAGGGAAAAAGGGCTACCTAGGTATGGTTTCGAATTAGAGATAACGATAGACAGCTGTCCCTGATTGAGAACCATACCCGGCCAAAACATAGAAACACAAAATCATAGAAAACAAAACATAGAATYCCCACCCCAAATCACACCCTGACCAAACCAAATAGAGACATAAAAAGGCTCTCTAAGGTCAGGGCGTGACAGTAACGAATGTGTTAATTAGAGGACACAACTCAACTCTTCTGTTTATGAATAGTTTCTGGTCATATATCCCTCTGATGGACATACGCAGTAGATCATTATCAATTGAATATATACTGTATATTCATTTGGGTGAATGCATTAAACACAACATTTTGACTCCATGAGGTATCGCTAAAATGTGGCATTGCTATGTTTACACTGATACTTACAGTGTCTTGAATATCAACGACGGCAGTGACAGAAAAAACAAGTGGTCAACCGAAAGAAAAGCCACGGTTGATTTTGCTTTAAGTAAAGTRGCTTTCTGCGGAACTTCTCGAAGTTAAATGATGGCAGCCCCCCTGTGCCCTTGCTTAAATCTAGTTAGTGTAATCACACATATCGACGTGCTTCAGCAGCAGTTTGATAAATGACACGATTAGAGGTCAAATGAACAGTTTCACTTCAGCCATGAGATAAAGACATTAAGATCATATACGTGTGCGACCGGGACACTCCAAGTCCATCCTTTACTCYGAATTATAACAATTTATTGTGGAGTCCAATGTAGCCTGGCTTTGACATGTTATRATTGCATGATTATTGACCATGTTAACTCTTATATTGGTTTCTTGATGATGTGTTTCTTGATTTAAAAGACTTCTAGCATGAACCACAGAAAGGAGACTTCCAAGCTTTTGTTCAAGACCCTTAGACCCTGGCTACATAAGCTAAGTAAGTAGCTCTGCACGAAACAGAACGGCTCATAGGGCAGGAGCCTATCTCCTGTTTCTGTAGCGTGAGGCAGCTACTCTATCGCAGGGCCGTACCCCCAATCTATCTTCTTAAGGCCAAGCAGAGACGCATCAGGGTCCCATTTCTACAGTCTTTGGTATGACTCGTCCAGGGATTAAAATCACCACCTTCCGATCTCAGGGCGGCCGCTATAAGCACAAGGCCACTGAGTTGGCGGCTGCGTGAGGTAGTGACCATTTTATAGACTTGAACCCATGCTGCAGTGATATATCTGTTCCGGAGGCAGCGAGTTAGACCACCGTATTGGCCACACACAGTCCGAGACTACTGAGCTCACCTAGAAAGATGAGAGGGAGACAAACAAAACAAAACAAAACAAAACATTTGTTCCCCACAATTGTATCTCACAGACAGCCAAGCTGTGCAGGCTTAGAGCAGGGTGGGTTCACGTTCATGTGTGCAGTGCACTGTAGTATCCAGTAAATTGTTTGAAGGAGGATGAGAAATAATGCAGATAAATGATGAGATGTCAAGCCCCTGATGCTCTTAAATCAATGAACCTATTACTGGCAGAAAGGGCGCTGGGAGGAGGGACTGTGGAGCAGGTAAGGGGGCTTGGAGAGAGGAGGGGACAGGAGGGGCGGGGTTGGGGTGTCGACAGGAGGGCGGTGGTGTCTGAGATGGAGAGGGGGAGCATCGGAGGTGGGGATGGGGGAAGAAGGCCGCGTCATTGCCTCATATATAAAGATTGTTCAACTTTCCGTAAAAGTGAAAGAGCTGGAATATTTCCAGTTATTTGTCATTTCAGTTATTAAAGCCTTCGTACTGGCTGGCATGAAAATTGATGAACGGGAAGACCTAATACAGAAAAACTTGTGTAGTGACGCAAGGCTGGCTCTTCACACCAGATAGATAAGTCTTCTATTGTCCAGTGAAGCAGAAAAAATAAACCTTTAAGACACATGAAGTGGCACTACTATGAGAGAAGAGTGGAAGAGGCAGCAGAGGAGAGAGAGAGTGAGAGAGCAGGGCAGAGAGAAGGAGAGGAGAAGCGGGCAAGAGAAGAGAGGAGAGAGAGCAGGGCAGAGAGAGAGAGAGTGGAGAGAGAGGAGAGGGGGAGAGGAGGAGAGCTAGGGCCAGAAGAGAGAGAGAGTGAGAAGAGCGGCAGGAAGCGGAAGATGACGAGAGCAGGCGCGAGGAGACAGAAAGTGAGAGAGCAAGGGCAGAGAAGAAGGGAGAGTGAAGGCAGCAGGGCAAGAGAGAGGGGAGAGTGAGAGAGAAGGGCAGAGAAGAGGGAGAGGAGAGCACGCAGGGCAGAGAGAGGGATGAAGTGGAGAAGCAGGGTAGAGAGAGGAAGTGTAGAGAGCATAGGCGAGAGAGAGAGAGTGTGAAGGAAGGCAGCAGAGAGAGGGAGTGAAGAGAAGGCAGGAGGAAGAGCAGGGCAGCAGAGAAGGGAGAAGTGAGAGAGCAGGCAGAGGAAGAGAACGAGAGTGAGAAGAGGGCAGACAGAAAGAGAGGGAAGAGTGGAGAGCAGGCCAGAGAAGGAAGAGAGTGGAAGAGGCAGCAGAGAGACGGGAGAGTGAGAGAGCAGGGCAGAGAGCAGAGAGAGTGGAGAGAGAAGGGCCAAGAGAGAGAGAGAGTGGAGGCAGCAGAAGAGAGGGAAGGAGAGGAGCAGGCAGAGAGAGAGAGAGTGAGCGAGCAGCAAGAGAAGCAGGAGAGTGAGAGCAGCAGGCAGAGAGAGAAGAGCGTGGCAAGGCAGCAGAGAGAGGGAGATGTGAGAGAGAGCAGAGAGAGAGAGAGTGGAAGGAGGCAAGCAGAAGAGAGGAAGAGTGAGAAGAGCAGGCAAGAGAGAGGGAGTGGAAAATAGGGAAAGAGGACAGCGACGGAGAGGGGGAGAGAGCGGTGAGAAAGAAGCAGAGGCAGGGAGGCCAAAGCAGGATACGAGACGAGAGAGAATCAAAGAATCCATGAATGTTAATAAGCCCTGCGTAAATGAGATTGGTTGACCGTGTGCGGGCGAATGGGCGA
>NW_019957678.1:203751-210977 GCF_002910315.2 Salvelinus sp. IW2-2015 | reverse complement strand
GTGTTCAACTTGTCAGTAAAGTGAAAAGAGCTGGAATGATTTCCAGTTTATTTGTCATTTCAGTTATTAAAGCTGTCTACTGGGCTGGCATGAAAATGAATGAATGGGAAGACTCTATACAGAGTAAATTGTGTAGTGACGCAGGCTTGGCTTCCTTCACACAGATAGATAGATCTTCTATTTGTCCAGTGAAGCAGCAAAAATAAACCTTCAAGACATGAAGTGGCACTACATGAGAGAGAGTGGAAGCGGGAGCAGAGAGAGGGAGTGTGAGAGAGCAGGGCAGAGAGAGGGAGAGTGAGAGAGCAGGCAGAGAGAGGGAGTGTGAGAGGGCAGGCAGAGAGAGAGCAAGAGAAGAGGGAGAGAGAGACAGCAACAGAGAGGGGGAGAGAGAGCGGTAGAGAAAGAGAGAGGCAGGGAGTGGAGAGCAGATAGAGAGAGAGAGAGGATCAGAGATCCATGATGTTTATTAAGCCCTGCGTAAATGAGATGTTGCCGTGTGGCGGGCGATGGGGCGAGGGGGCGGGTGTAGTTCCCGGTCGGGACCGACGGAAGATAAAGCTAAACATTAAAAACTGATTTCTAAAAMAATTAATAACACTCTGAAAACCATTGATGATCACTCACTGAKGACTTCATTATTGCAATTAATGGACCCCTTGGCTACTTGACCCAATCATCAAAATTAGTGCCAAGGAACCTTTAGGACTGATGGATGGACTGCTGGTGCCTCACAGTGGCTAATTGGCAGCAGCCACAATCAAGAAGGAATACGTTGATGAGACTCTGTGTGTCCCAAATGGCTTCCCGTTCTCTATGTCGTGCACTCCTTTTGACAGGAGCAAATGAGCCCGGGACAAAAGTAGTGCACTACATAGGGAATAGGGTGCCATTTGGGATGTCAACATTGACTGGCATACATGAGTTAACACAGAGGCAGAGAGAAGAAAAGGAGAGGGACAAAAGATGCAGAACAAACACGATGACACACCTTCATCTTTTGAATTTGGATTAACGACTGAACCATTGCAGGAGGTGTAATCCAGCGGTGTTTGAGTAACATGGCCTACACATTTTCATGTGATGTTTATGTCCATGTGCTATAGCCTTCGTCACAACTCGGTAGCATGAGATACTTGCCGTTGATTCTTCACCGTTTTAACACACCTGCTGTAACAACTACTGTAGGAGATGGCGTGACTCTGTCAGCTGTGGATATGAAAGGCAACGTTACAATTTCTGGTCAGGGTATGAGMTAGAGCAGTTTGTCTCCTCTCCTCCACTCTCAGGGGTGATATAAACATGATGTATAAACACAAGATGTACCGGACCCAGGTGAGCCATCGCTGGGACGTGGGACGTGGGAGAGCGGGACATACAAAAGCAAACATAAATGATAGCCCCCAGCGCTAGACTCATTGATTTCCCTTTCAGCCAGATGGAAAGGAGGGAGAGGACAAATGGCTCCCTACTTTTCTCCCATCCATCAGACTAGCCAGGCAATAAAATAGTTAGCCTGGATGGGTGATCATGAACTTTGGCTGACAGTGAGGGTTAGCACGGATAATGTATGGGTAACGTATGCTGTACTGGTAGTGTATTGATAATGTATGACTAGTATGAATGCCTATTGCATAAGATCCACTTTTATCTTCCTGGTGGCTAGACATCAATATCATCTGAAAGCTTGGATGGGATCTTAGTATGTTGTCCACCAAGCCACAGCTTTAGGCCTAAGTGAGAGGCCCCCGTATAAAACCTCAGTCAGATCAGTAGTCCCTTTAACTACTGCCGAGTGCCCATATCTCACTAGATCAGTTTGAGATGGCTCATTAGGCCTAAGCATATAGATAACACTCTCAATTGACAAGCACAAAGTATGGGGCTGGCTCCCTCCATTTGGAAACAAGAAGAGAGAGAGAGAAGGCCAAGGAGATTGATGTTCATGCTCCTTAGGAACACTCGTTGACTCTGGCACGCCCCTACAGAATGTTCCGACGTATTCCGGAATTCCCAGGGCTTGGCTTCTATTGTTCCGTGGTTCCTCAGTCCTGCAGCCTCAAGGACAGCCTTCACCATTTGACTTGAGCAGTGACAGATGGGTCTGCTATTAACGCGTGTGATGACAACGCACTGCACTGCGACTTAATACCTTTAATTGTAACGCTACATTATCATGTGGAGATTAATGGCTTGTCAAAATGTAACTTCTCCCACGATTATAGCCCCTTGCCCTCCTCCCCCATCTTTACCCCATTTCAAAAACTTCAGCTGTTAAAAAATGTGCATCAACTAAATTTATTCAAATTATCCCGTCCCTGGTTCCTCGTCTTCTCAGCATTTTTTTTTCTCTCTCRCCCCCTCCCTTCCTTCACTCAATCTTGAACCTTTTGGTGCAAATTAACGTAACAAAAAGTATATTAATTAATGTTTGTGGCTTTTAATTTCTGGCAAAGGATGCCTGTCTTGAAGCAGCTGGCTGTTGGGTGGGCTGGGGRGGCTGTGGGCCCATATCGCTAGCATTGTGGTTGAACCCATGCCAGAAAAGTGCAGATGTAATTCTGTTATCTCTTGCTTAGTCATTTATGCAAATTAATTTCAACAATTAGCTCTCCACCGGTTTTTCATGAATCATGCAGGAGGAGCTGCCTGGAAAGGAACACTTGCTGATGTGGTAGAAGCAGTTAATGTCTGACTAACATCTAAATGTCTAAACAGCAGCCGTGGAGGCCAAGAATGTGTCTCAAATGGCACCCCATTCCCTATGTAGTGTACTACTTTTGACCAGGGTTCATAGGGCTCTGGTCAAAAGTAGTGCACTATATAGGGAACAGTTATAGCGTGGCATTTGGGACTCTTTATAGCAGGGTTACCCAACTGGCAGTTTTTATTTGGCCCCCAAAGTTTTCTGAGCAAAAAAAAAAAAAAAAGAGTTAAAAAATATATATACATTCTTGGACCTAGAAGATAGTAAAAACACCAGCAAATCAGCTGTAAGTGAGAATTACAAAAAAAACATTCCAATGCATAATAGAGAGATATATGTGATCGCATACAAATGTAAGCAAGATTTGAAATGATTATGTTTTAGTCAAATATMATATCTGTCTGGTCTTCTTGTGGTTTACAGTTTACAAATCATTTGCAAGTATGTTCCAGCCACCTGACCATCCGCTCCAAAAAAAACTGTCCCGC
This sequence comes from Salvelinus sp. IW2-2015, assembly GCF_002910315.2. Taxonomy (NCBI): domain Eukaryota; kingdom Metazoa; phylum Chordata; class Actinopteri; order Salmoniformes; family Salmonidae; genus Salvelinus; species Salvelinus sp. IW2-2015. Next base: position 207,782 of record NW_019957678.1, on the reverse strand, counting down.
TGCTGAATCTAGTTGATTATCCCTGCTTTATAGTGTACTACTTCTGCCAAGGMCCCATAGGGCTCCATGGTTAAAAGTAGGGCACTATAGGGAATAGAGATGGGAATTGCCAGGGACCTCACCATACGATATTATCACGGAACTTAGGAGCAGATACAATATGTATTGCGATTCTCCCGATTCTATATGTATTGTGATTCGATACTGTGATTCTATTGCGATTTGATGTTCCAAACATATTGCTAACTGTATCTCTGCTGCAGAGAGACAAGAGAGAGCATGAGAACATTTGTTTGGATCATTAAAGTGCTGAAAACATGTTGGCTCACTATTTAAAAAGAAGATTTAGAACAATCAATAGGATGTAAAAATAACGGAGTCAAAGTATCGATATAATATCGTCCCAAAATAATATTGCGAATATGTATTATTCCCCCCTTCACTAAGGAATAGGGTGCCATTTGGGATGCGTACAGTCTTTGTGGGTTGTGACACTACTATACAGTATGTGTCTCAGACACGGGCCAATGTTTGGGCTCCTAGCTGTTCAGCGTATTATTWCATCCCCCGGTCATACTACGGAAGTAATAACACGACATGGCTTTCAAAATGCGATAAATCAAATGCCTTCGATTTGAAGGGAAAGTACTCCCATGCAGTTATAGCTGTTAGTGTATGACCTTAATCACTTGGCAATAGGCCTATGCTACTACTGACGGAGGCACACTCTAGTGAATCAGGCAATTTGCTTTAGTTAATATCCCTGATGTGGTCTGTGTGTGTCTGGATTATAACTGGTTTAATCTAGATCGCTGCTGTATTTTTGGGTTGCAACCCTTGGAATTTCAAATGAATGGAGAAGTGGTTAGTTAAAGAGATGTAGAACAGGATTCTGTTGTAGACAGAATATTGCTCTAGTTGATTGATTTTCTTATCTTTTTCTGATGTGTTTAACATGTCCAATGGATACAGCCTCCGTTTCTAAGATAAAGCTGACACTTCATTTGATATGCATAGGTCTCCTCAAATAAAGTCCACAGTTTGATTTTAGAACTAAGCTCACCAACAATAACACTTACTCAAGTGTCGGTTTAATGTCAAATTATGGATTGTGTGCGTCTTTCATATGCATGGAGATTTTACCCAATACCGAAAATACATCAGATATTATATCTTTTTTTTTTTTTGCACTGAAAGTCCATTTTGCCGAGAGGCAGGCGAGTGAAACAACATTTTCTCATTACGACCAGTAGGGGGAGTTTGTCCCCTATAGTTTCTGACCGAGCAGTTAATTTCCATCGCTTTCCTCTGAACTCTGTGCTTGAWTGCTCCTAGTAAAAGATTTATGACTATGGAAATAATGCAGATTTTGTTTCACATTTTTTATGTGATAGACCTAAGCATACTGTTGAGGAAAATGTGCAACCCTTAACGGTTCATAATGTCGATTACGATATCATACAAAAAAAAACATAGCCCACGTCAGGGGAGGGGTCACCACTGAAAATCAGGTTTTTGATTTGCAAGTGTTAAATATGACACTCGGAGAAAGCTGCATCTTTTGTACGGGGAAAGTAGAGTTTGAACTAGCGTCATGTACGGAAGAAGCCACTGGCAGCTACTCTGCCTAACATCTTCCCAAAGCTAAGGAAATGACGGCAAAAGGAAATCGAAATGGAGGTTTGCTTGGTTTGAAATAATAATTGAATAAGCATGTTTCRTGGTGTAGAGGCCAATGAAACTTGGACATGATCTATAAATACTATACTAGACATGTTTTAAAAAGATAAAACATTAAACGTAATAAAGGGAATCCATACCCCATTGCTAATGACATGTAATCTCTGTGACATTTATGTGTTGTTACGCAAATGTATTGGGAACATTCTCCCAGTAAGTGCCTGCTAACTCAATTGCACTTGTATATTTCTTCCGTTTCAGTGTTTAATGTCCATTAAGAGTTTGAGACGCCATGCCTGAGAACTATAATGGTGAGTGTTCAGGCTGCAKACTACACAACAGCATCCGTTTTTCATGGGCTTCTGAAGAGCAATTACTGCAAATGTCTTCATTTTTTAATTGCATTTGRCTTGTCACTCTCTCATAAGCCATTATATAAAACAAGGGTAAAATGACCTTTGATTGACGTAATCTTATGGACACGTTTTACCAAGCGTTTTGAGATATTGGTTGGGTGTTTTGTTATTCAGAAGGATGTATATTGTACAGGCAAATATACTGTGTGTATTTACAGTATATAAATATATATATATATATATATATATATATACATATTTAAATATATTACTACCGTTCAAAAGTTTGGTGTCACTTAGAAATGTCCTTGTTTTTGAAAGAAAAGCCAGTTATTGTCCATTTGGAGGACCCATTTGAGACCAAGCTTTAACTTCCTGACTGATGTCTTGAAATGTTGCTTCAATATATCCACATAATTTCCCTGCCTCATGATGCCATCTATTTTGTGAAGTGTACCAGTCCCTCCTGCAGCAAAGCACCCCCACAACATGATGCTGCCACCCCCGTGCTTCACGGTTGGGATGGTGTTCTTCAGCTTGCAAGCCTCCCCCTTTTTCCTTCAAACATAACAATGGTCATTATGGCCAAACATTATGGCCAAACTTTTGTTTCATCAGACCAGAGGACATTTCTCCAAAAAGTACTATCTTTGTCCCCGTGTGCAGTTGTTGGCAAACGTAAGTCGGCTTGTTTTGGCGCGTTTAGAGCAGTGGCTTCTTCCTTGCTGAGTGGCCTTTCAGTTATGCGATATAGACTTGTTTTACTGTGGATATAGGATACATTTTGTAACCTGCTTCTTCTCAGCATCTTCACACGGTCCCTTTGCTGTTTTGTTCTGGGATTGAAATTTGCACTTTTCACACCAAAGTGGCGTTCATTCTCTGGAGACAGAACGCGTTCTCCTTCCTGAGCGCTATGACGGCTGGCGTGGTACCATGGTGTTTATACTTGCACACTATCAGATTTGTACAGACGAATGCGGTAACCCTTCAGGCGTTTGGAAATTTCTCCGCAAAGGATGAACCAGCTTCTTCCTGAGGTCTTGCTGATTTATTTTGATTTTCCGCATGATGTCATGCAAAGTATGGCCTAACTGAGTTTTGGAAGGTAAGCATTGGAAAATACATCCACAGGTAAAAAACTCCAATGAACTCAAATTATGTCAATTAGCCTATCAGAAGCTTCTAAAGCCATGACTCATTTCTGGACTTTTCCAAGCTCGTAAATGCACAGTCAACTTAAGTGTATGGTAAACTTCTAACCCACTGGAATGGGATACTCACAGGAATTATAAAGTGGAAAACTTCTGTGAAACAATTGTCGAAAAATTACTTGTGTCTGCACAAAGTAGATGTACTAACCGACTGCCCAAAACTATAGTTTTGTTAACAAGACATGTTGGTGATAGTGTTGAAAAACCAAGGTTGTAATGATTCCACCTACAGTGTATGTAAACTTCCGCTTCCACTGTATATATAATTTTTACAGTGCACCTACCTGATAATATGGTATAGGCCATAAATAGGCTATGATAGAATGAGTCCACCCATACAATATTTTTTTTAGCCAATTTGTTATTACTAGAAAATTGACGGTAGTGATATATAATATATATAAAAATAATATGTAGGCTAAACTTCAATTTTTAATAAATGCCATGCCATCATGCTGTCATTTTGAATTTCAAGGTTATGCCTGGATTTCATAGTGTGCATGCTTATTTTACAACGTAATCTCAATCAGGTTCTTCGTGATCCAAGTAATAACTGATGTAACAGAAGACACATTCAACATCCTACACAGGACCTATATACAAGGAGACTCCCCTTAATCCCTACACAGAAGAACTGCCTGTCACAAATGACTTTGTCTCTGTGAAATGCAGAATGAGTGTCGTGACTGCGTCTTGGTGTAATGTAATTCACTGATGGTTGTTTAACGACAGGAGTTGAGGGACAGGAGAGGAAGTTTGTATGTGTGTGTATGTGTGTGTA
>NW_019957678.1:199824-203726 GCF_002910315.2 Salvelinus sp. IW2-2015 | reverse complement strand
TGCAAACCGCGATATCTGGCTTTTTTTATGGCGTTTTTGTAGAGCAGGAGCCAAGTTTTAACATGTTCCATATTGACGGTAGACAGCATTAGAAGCCACGTGGCAGGCTTGAACATGTTCAATTGAGAGTAGAGACAGCGTAGCAGTCCAGTTTCCAGCGTGAACATGTTTATTGAGTAGAGACAGTAAGACCTATGGAGTCAGGCAGTGTAACAGTTCCATATTGAGATAGAACAGAGAGTCCAGTCCAGTGTAACCAATGTGCAGTGAGGTTGGAGGTAAGACAGTAGAGTCACAGGTCAGTGTGAACCTGATTGTTCATCTTGAGACCAATAGAGTCCAGCTCGTGGAGTTCGCGAAACATTTATATTGACGGTCTTTAGGACTTTCAGCTTTATTTCGAGTCCAGATGTCACGAGTCGGTGAACATGTTCATATTTGAGTTAGGTGATGACAGCTTAGAGCTTCTCAGAGTTCTAGTTATGTTGAACATGTTATGTATTGAGTAGAGACACTAGATCTGGAGCTCTCCAGCGCGTCCCAGTGTGAACATTGGTTCATATTGATGTAAGAGACTCCAGTATGAGTCAGGCGACAGTGTGAACTTATTTCATATAATGATAAAGAACAGTTAGAGGTCCAACTCAAGTCGTGAACTTATGTTCATATTGATGGTTATAGGACAGTATAAGTCTCCAGTCCAGTGTGAACATGTTCATATAGCAGTAGAGACATATGAGTGGGCCAATATACTCCCATGTGATACTATGGATGCTATACTTAACTTTGTAAAGTTGGATGCGACTTATTTCATGTCTGATAACAACACTGCACGTTGCATGCCTCTCAACGTTCCCATCTGCAAATCAGTTGTAAGGCCTCATGCGTCGGAAAAACACAAACTTTTTTCAGCCAAAATTGGCCATATAGGGTCAATCCAAAGACGGACCAATTCTATATCTGCTATAAAGTAGCTATTTTTAAGCTAGTGTTAAATTAAGGTACTAGGAATTTCCGAGAGTGTGAAATTGTCAAAGTTTCGATAAGGATGCTAGCGTTTTTCTATCCGAACTCTCCATTTTGCTTCATAACGCAACGCTTGCAGAAGCTCTGTTTCATTTCCCACTCTTCCTATACGTATTCAATGGAGGTACACCTTATAATCAACACACTTTGGGTCCATTAATCCAAAACATAACGTCGCCTATACATCTGGGGAGCCCACAGGTGACTTAATAGATAGGGTCAGGAAAGCATTAGATAAAGAAATTTACCATTAAGCTAGTCTTAGAATTTCCCCCAAAACCCCTGTAACAAAACTAAGAAGGATACCGTGCTGATGTAAGGTATACTCCACTGACTTTGAGCCCTCATAGTAAACTTTAGAAAAAGCCTTGGTGTTAAACACCGGATCTAAACTACTATGTAAATGTCCACACAGCCCAAGAAAAATTACCAATGTCCCTCAAGGAGCATGTGTTGTAGGCCAAGAATTGAGGCGGTCAACATTATTCGACATCTCGCCTAAGGTTCTCTAGAAAATAGTAATGTATTAGTATTGTGATATTTACAGTCCCATAATTCATTACCACACACGTTATGACTATTGAATCACACACACGGAGCAACAGCGCGAGAGAGCACAAGGCTCTAGACCTACGAAGCGCAGCTCTCTCAATAGCTGTTCCTCTCTATAAGATTTTTCTTGATAACCTAAGGTATATAATTATAAGTGCGCCCTTCTAGAGGAGTTCTTTCCCTAGCCACCGTCCTATCAAATACAAGCGCCACTGCAATTGCTCTTCTGTTGTGCTGAAGTGATTATCCAAGCTGCCGTCCTGGGCTTTCGATGCTCATCACATTAGCTTCACTTTGACGATAATCAGCTGAGTTTCGCTGTAGAGATAGTCGTGTGACAACCTCATCACTCATAATATACATTCTGATTTTGTATCTTGATATTTAGCAACGCTCCTACATTCAAAGCTGTATTACTCTTTACAACACTTGACTAGATGCATTTTGCAGGTTCGTTTTGTCGGTTGTTATTTTAAAAATATGTGTCTTTCCACAGAGTCATTTTTCAGTTCCCTGCAATCCAGAGAAACCCGAGATGAGTCAATGGTATAAATTAATGGTAGTGATGAGAACAATTAATTACAGAGCACTGTTTCGGTCAAATATCATAACCCGATATTACCATAAAATCCGACTATATCCATAATTTCTATCTAGACCTAGCCTCCACTAAATCACCATTATTATCCATTAAACAGTCGGATTACAGAACACAAAGGCCAACCCCCCGCCACTGCACCTCACCTAGCTCATAACTTTGTGCTGATCTCAGTTTTCCTCTCTATTGGCGTAGAAAATAATCTTGTACTTACTATCACTCAGTGAATATCCGTGGATGTCCCACCTAACTGTCTTAGATGACTGCACTAACTTGGTAAGTTGATCTGGATAAGAGTGTCTGCTAAGTCTGAGTGAGAGCGGGGTGTTACACACAGTATTTCTCAACACCAGCCCAAATCCGTGTCCACTTCTATTGGGGAGAACATCCCACCCCCCCCACCCCAAACGCGCGCTGACACCTCCCAAGCCTACTGTGCATCTCATTTCTTGTGTGTGTCTGTGTGTGTCTGTGTGTGTCTGTGCATGTGTGCGTGTGTGTTCTGGAGATCGGCCAAAGCCAGTGGAGAGGCCAAAGTGTCAAAAGGTCAACCGGAAGTGKTGTCATCAGTGCTTGTGTTCTGAGATGGCTCTTTTCTGCTGCAGAGTAATGGCAATGGCAGAACAGTATCTGATACAATTTGTGTAGGGCAGAAAATGGGGCAAGAGGTGGGTGGGCATGTTGTAATATTCACATTGCATTTGGTAAGTCTGCAAAAAGCAGTTTTGCTCCTTAACCTGCCAATGTAAATGCAATTACAGCTGTACAATAAGGTCAAATATTTGACTTGGGTCTATTAGAAAACAACAGTTAGATGTTTGCAACGGTCAAATGTTTGCTGYCAATACACAATGTTGTCATTAGTTATTATAAATACTAATATTATTATTAAAAATAAATATGATTTGTATAGTAGTACTACTACTGTAGAAGTATTAGCAGTAGCAGTGGCAGTATAGGCGATGTATAATTGAATTGGTAGTAATAAATCTGCAGTAAAATAGTGCCCAGAACATTCATATCCCCATTGCTTGTAATCATCCAAATGCAACATTTTATGAAGTTGCCAAAAGGGAAAGTGTATTGTCTGAAACCTTTGCATTTTATAATGGTGCTGTCATAACTATTCTTCTCTATTCAAGGCTAAATGAATGTGAGCCACATCTTTTAAACTAAGCTAACAYATGAACACATTCTCCCTCATCAAACCAGCTCTGACAYTGATGTATYGATTCRYAGATGGGCTCTGAAAAWCTGATGGATTTGTGATCTTATAAATGCTTAGACAAACTAATGCATGTAATTATTTTTCCCCATCTGAAGTCTATTGCAAAGCATCTTATTACAATATCATTAGTCAAAATGGACCCCAAAATGATACAGTTTGCAAATTTTTCTTCAGGGCAATTATGGGACGTTTATTTCTTTGACTGGAATAAAAACGAATTCAATTTGTTTCTTTCTCAGGAAGACATTATTGGCCATTGCAGTGTAAGTGTTGGTAATTGTAGAAAATCTTATTTGCCGCACTCTTGTGTATAACCCTCAGCCAGAGGCTGCCTGCTGTCCTCTGTGGTGTGGTGTGGTGTGTGTGTGTGTGTGTGTGGTGAATGTATGTGTGTGACTGTGTGTGTGTTTGTGTGTGTGTGTGTTGTGTTGTGTGTGTGTGTGTGTGTGTGTGTGTGTGTGTGTGTGTTGTGGGTTTGTGTCTTTTTCAACGTTCTTG
>NW_019957678.1:165586-199718 GCF_002910315.2 Salvelinus sp. IW2-2015 | reverse complement strand
AGCAAAGCTCATTAGCAGAGTACCAGGGGATCTTAGGCTCATAGCAGCCCCCTCTACCCTAGTCACCAGGGCTCTCCGCTGGGCTAGGGCCACGGCGTCTACAGCATCTAGAGCTTCCATGACACGGAGACCTTGATCTCTCTCTTCCACATCATCACATCACAACTTGAACAAATGTAGCTGCACTCCTTCAGTGTGACCTTGTTTCTGTTATATTATGCTTAGGATTCATGATGATGTGTATTTGACCYTAAGATCTTTTATTAAATAGGCTTATGCTCTATTGCAACCTGTATRCTTYATGTTATGTTTAGGACTGCTGTCTGAGTTATCAGGTAAAGTGTACAGTGTCCTTTCTTGGCCAAAGTGTCGGTGTACTGTACTGTAGCATCACTGTTTAACACTAACAGTGTTGACACTGCAGTGAGACTGTAAGGTCCTCATACTAAACCCTTTATCGTAATCCTACTGGTCTCAGAGTTGAAACTACGGCCATTTCCTGGTGGCTGAAATATGTGATGTGATACCGGAGTGATTTTCTTATTAAAGGCTGAAACTGTAATGAATGTGTCGAGACGTAATGAAACGGACTTAGCCGCCATATAAAAACATACAATTATATTTGCTATTATTATGATTGACCTATTTTTATGGGAGTGAACTACGGTTAAACCTGTGGAATGCCGACGTTTCCCTGCCTCTCCTTTGACAAATGAGATGTTCATTGAACAATTATCGTTTTCGTGATCGCAAATGTGGTGATGTAATTTGTCACTGTCTCATTGTGTGTTTAAAACCATATTAATCAAGTGATTAATTGCTAAATATTAGTCATGGAACAAGAACTGTGTTTCTTATTCTAGTGCATCACCAATGTGCCTTTTACAGTAACTTGACTCTTGTATTATAGTATTATAACATTTTACTTGGTGTTAGAACTATATTACCAGGCAAAAGTTTGGACACACCTACTCAAGTTTTTTTTTTTAATGTTTATTATTTCTTTCCTCCTTAATGTGTTTGAGCCAATCAGTTGTGTTGTGACACGTTAGGGGTGGTATACAGAAAAAAGCCCTAGGTGGTAAAAGACCAAGTCCATATTATGGCAAGAACAGCTCAAATAAGCAAAGAGAAATGACAGTCCATCATTACTTTAAGTGCAGTTGCAAAAATCCACCAAGCGCTATGATGAAACTGGCACTCACGAGGACCACCACAGGAAAGGAAGACCCAGAGTTAACTCTGCTGCAGAGGATACGTTCGTTAGAGTTACCTGCACCTCAGAAATTGCAGCCCAAATACTGTAAATGCTTCACAGAGTTCAAGTAACAGACACATCTCAACATCAACTGTTCAGAGGAGACTGTGTGAATCAGGCTTAGCTGCAAAGAAACCACTACTAAAGGACACCAATAAGAAGAAGAGACTCACTATGGCCAAGAAACACGAGCAATGGACATTAGACCGGTGGAAATCTGTCCTTTGGGCTGATGAGTCCAAATTAGAGATTTGAGATTTTTGGTTCCAACTGCCGTGTCTTTGTGGTAGGATGATCTCCGCATGTGTGGTTCCCACCGTGAAGCATGGAGGAGGAGGTGTGATGGTGTGAGGGTGCTTTTCTGGTGACATTGTCAGTGATATATTTAGAATTCAAGGCACATTTAACCTGCATGGCTACCACAACATTCTGCAGTGGTACACCATCCCATCTGGTTTGCGCTGTGGGACTATCATTTGTTTTTCAACAGGACAATGACCCAACACACCTCCAAGCTGTGTAAGGGATATTTGACCAAGACGGAGAGTGATGGAGTGCTGAATCAGATGACCTGGCCTCCACAAATCACCCGACCTCAACCCAATTGAGATGGTTTGGGATGAGTTGGACCGCAGGGTGAAGGAAAAGCAGCCAACAAGTGCTCAGCATATTTGGAACTCCTTCGAGACTGTTGAAAAAGCATTCCAGGTGAAGCTGATTGAGAGAATGCCAAGAGTGTGCAGAGCTGTCATCTTGATCATACTTGCGCTTGCTTACAGGCATAATGGTCCTCCCTCCTATTCACATGTCAATGACAAGTTGATAATCTCTTAGGAGATCAAAGATGAATACATGAAAATGGATAAATCATTCCAACACACTGTGAATATGAATCACCGGAGAGGATCCTACTCACAGTTTTGATATGACTGTTATTGTTTTCATTTTTTAAGAAAGTGAGCGGTCTTAAATCAAGAAAACAATGCTAATAGTGGTTGATAGAGTAATCATTTAATGTTGTTTTACCTTGTGTGTGTGGTATCACGGTTTATTTAAGATGTTGAACGGGTGCTCTAAATGGCCACTGGAGGGGGCTAGGTTAATGTGTCATACCACTCTTTCTTTCTGCACACCTCTCTCTCTCTCTCTCTCTTCCCTCTCCTTTTTGAACACACTCCAGTTCAAAAAACAATTCTAATTGGGCCTTTTGCTCTTTCTCCCCTTCCCCGCTTCGCCTCAGTGATAGACATATACCGGGTTCCACTTCTATCTTAGATGCACAATTTAATTCTGACAAATGTGATGTTTCAGTTAAAATGTTAATGGGGATAACAGGACTGTGAGAAGAGAAGCAGACATCAAAGAGACTGCATTAATACTTACTACTCATGTTATTTCTGCTGCTGTTTAGTCTCCCGGGGAGAGGAATATTCCAGACGTGTTTGAGGAGAATCTCCTGTTTTCTCGGTGTTGTTAATACGTTCTGATACTTCAGTTCCTCAAGGTAAAGTACCTCGGCATGCAAATGAGGCAGGCTGATGGGTTGATCGTGGTGGGTGCTCCACCAAATGACAGATCTGAAGTAAGGGGGTTGAGCCCTCAGCCCAGATCTACAGATYTAAGGAGTGGTTGCTTTGAAGAGAATTCCATCAAAAGAAACAATAAATGAAGGAGAACGTTGCATTAAATACCTTGTGTTTTGAACTCCGACAGACAAATCTCAATTGGCTGGCATTTGAAAGAACAATGGTGGAGTCGGTCTGTGTGGGGGAACATGAAAGACTTTTAACTATGAATTCCTCCTTCAGGTGCCTGATTGTTACAGTGTTTCTGATKATGTGAAACACCTACGTGTAACTTTAACCTTTGCGAATGTCTACTTCGTTTAGAGGAAAAGGACATGAGTCTTGTAAGGAGTGCTGATAACAATCAACCAACCAATCAAATGTATTTATAAAGCCCTTCTTACATCAGCTGATGTCACAAAGTGCTGTACCGAAACCCAGCATAAAACCCCAAACAGCAYGCAATGCAGGTGCAGAAGCACGGAATACTGATATAAACTGATAGAGCATCAGTTTAGCCTTTTAGATCATAATGAATTATATACAAGTATGGACAGGGGGCAACTGATCCTAGATCAGCACTCCTACATGGGCCTTGGCCTGCTTGTCTCATTCCTGTACTGTTGATGTAAGGTGAGCTCAGTTCAGCTCCTCACTATCTCACTCGCTCCGGGTCCCCGGGCTAGATTCTCTCCTCTCCTGCCGTGTGGTGTGATGTGCTGTGCTCACCGTCTTACCGACAACCCTGCCAACTGCGCTAAGTGTCTTTTAACCAGGTGAAACAGTGCTGACCTCCCTCCGACACACATCCTCCTCATGACAAGTGAAACGTGGGGGAGGGGAGCGTATTCACCGAGACGTACGGAATTTGGCCCTACTACATGTCTGCCAGAAGCAGTTATGTGTCAGTCTAAGACGATGTAAACATTGACGTGACCAATAAGGCCCAGGTAGCAGTGAATCTGTCAGTGTGGTTTGTAAGCTTCGCTCTCCTCCCCCAGCTCTCCTTCCTAGTGCTTTGCTGGCCTGTGTACACGCACACACACACAACACACACACACACACACACACACACAACACAACACACACACACACACACACACACACACACACACACACACACACCACACACACACACACACACACACACACACACACGCACACACACACACACACACACACACACACACACACACACACACACACACACACACACACACACATTTGCAGTAGCTGCAGTCTGTGTTTACTCATAGTGCAGCAATGGGTCGGTCACGTTTTTCTGCAGCAAGCAGTTTCCAAAGTGTGATACTGACATTGTTCTCCAAGTTACAGTTTTTTTCAATCGCTTTGGTGCATTTTGTACAAGTATGTGGTACATTTTCACAACCAAAACAGATCATCAAAAGGCAGTTGCTCTCAAAACTGAGCACATTTTCAATTGGCTAAGTACAAAGATAAAATGTCACGCCCTGACCTTAGAGAGCCTTTTTATGTCTCTATTTGGTTTGGTCAGGTGTGATTTGGGGTGGGCATTCTATGTTTTATTTTCTATGTTTCTTTATTTCTATGTTTTGGCCGGGTATGGTTCTCATCAGGGACAGCTGTCTATCGTTGTCTCTGATTGGCACATACTTAATGAGCCCTTTTTCCTCCTTTCAGGGTGGGTAGTTGACTTTGTTAGTGGCACTTATAAATAAGCTTCACGGTCATTTTTGTTATTTATTGTTTTGTTGGTGACATTTTAACAAATAAAATTGAATGTTGCTCACCCTACGCTGCACTTGGTCTTCTTCAGCACGGCCGTGACATAAAATCCCTTTTTCAAACTTAATCAGTGTTTCATTGAAAAATTATTGTTTCACATTGCAATACATGTTCATATGAAGTAAATTGCCTTTCACAATGCAATGCTCACATTACGTTTGACATAATTTCCCCTTCATTTGTTGAAATACATTTTACTATTACTTAATCCYAKTGCTCTTTAATTGATGATCCCTGAACCATTTGGTAAACCTATAGATTTTTATATAGGTTTGTCTGCTACAYATTTTGAGAACTATCATACGTAATGAAAATGTATGTCTGTAAAATATAAACATGTCAGGTATATTCTGTACTATTATGACTGTTATGATTTTACTTCACAGTAAGTAAAAAAAAAAGATCAGAGATGTACATGTACTGCATCCCCGATACGGATAACATGTATCCATAATAATGTTGCTGGGCTCTTTTTAATGTGGATTTTCACACTGCTTTACTAAAATTGCATTGGCCAATACAGTACTGTAATACCGTAATATATGCCATTTATGTAGCAGACGCTTTTATGCAAAGTGACAAGAGTGAGTCCACACATTTTTGTATGTGACCCCGATGGGAATCYAACACACAACTCTGGTGTTGCTAGTGCCACCCTCTTACTAACTGAGCAGCACAGACCACTACAGTACATAAATACAATACAATACTGTAGAATACAATACAGGTGGAGGCGTTCGATTGCCACCCTCCTCCAGGCCATGGATGACGCATGCAATGATATCAATCCAGACCTACAGTATATGAGGCTTGGATTCGCAATGCCAAAAGGTTTCTCCCCTGGCGCATGAACAATGAGGACATGTCGATAAGAACCTATGTCCAAATGCTCAAGACAGGCTTGATGCAAACCAGTGCCTGCTAAACGTTTTCTTTTGTTTCTTTTGTTCATTTCATTTGCTTCATTTGATTACAGCACACCTAAGCTGTAATTATATCTGAACAATATATTTTTGCATCAATTATTGTAAAAGATGGCTTCAATGATCACACCTTTGATTACACATGGGACAGAAATGATGGAAATTAGATGTAAAACAATTTTATGGGTAAATTTCGATGTGAAAACAGTGTAATGTGCTGTAATTTACAGTACTGTAGCATACTGCATTCACAGGGCTATTTGTTGGGAGATTAGGCCTGGCTCGCAGTCGGCGTTCCAATTCATCACAAAGGTGTTCGATGGGGTTGGGGTCAGTGCTCTGTGCAGGGCAATCAAGTTCTTACAAACCGATCTCGAGAAACCATTTCTGGATGGACCTCACTTTTGCCACAAAGTTGGAAGCTCAGATTGTTACACGCTTCAGCACTCGGCAGTCCCGTTCTCTGAGCTTGTGTGGCCTACCACTTCGCAGTTGAGCCGTTGTTGCTCCTAGAAGTTCCTACTTCACAATAACAGCACTTACAGTTGACCTGGGCAATTCTAGCAGGGCAGAAATTTGACAACTTGACAACTTGGAAAGGTGGCATCCTATGACGGTGCACTTTGAAAGTCACTAAAAACTTCAGTAAGGTCTGTTCAGTACTGTCAATATTTGTCTATGGAGATTGCATGGCGGTGTACTCAATTTCATACACCTGTCAGCAACTGGTGTGGCTGAAATAGCCGAATCCACTAATTTGAAGTGGTGTCCACATACTTTCGTATAGGCCTAATAGTGTATTTTGATTCAATGGTGGTGTGAATGCACAATAAAAGGTTTCGAAWATAAGACTTGCTGCYTTACAAGTGTTTCCAGTTTGGAGTTTTGTACTGAGAGTTKAAAAATTCACCACATACTTGTGAAAATTGCTTCATAAGCAATTGAAAAAACCGAATTGATTAATGTCTGAGCAAATCACTTTCAGACAGACAATGGAAAACTGACTCTGCGTCCCAAATGGCATACTWTTCCCTATGTGGTGCACGACTTTTGACCAGAGACAGCAGTGCACTATGTAGGGAATAGGGTGCCTTTTGGGACGAGGCAAAACACAGCAGAAGGAACACATGATCATACCGCCCAAACCTCTCCTCTTATGTTGTCTTTTGCAGGACTGTGCCAGACCAGTGTTGTGGGCTATGTTTAAACTACACTTTGGCTTGTTCCTAGGTTCTTATTGTAACCTTTTTTGTTCCAGTTCCGCCCCTTCGTTTTGATTTCCCCAAAGTGTTTTATGTGTGCTTTTCTTTGGGCTCCGGACTTAGAAGGGACTCCCAAATGGCAACCTATTCCCTATAGATAGTGCACTACTTTTGACCAGAGTCCAAGGGACATGGTCAAAAGAGGTGCACTAAATAGGGAATAGGGTGCCATTTGGGACACAGTGTTYGAGTTGGCAKGGTGGAGAAGAGCAGAGAGACAACTGTCCGAGAGAGACGTGGGAGTAAAATGAAATGGCTGTTTATTCTTTTTTGCAAAAARCACATACCTTTTCAATGGATTTGGATTAGGGCCTAAAACAACATTGGAGGCCATGTGCACAAATTACAGGTCCTGCTAGGGGGCGAAAMGGGTTCATTGTAGCTGTTCTGCAAAAATAATAAATTGTGAGTTTCTGGATATGAGGATATGCAAAAGGTRGAACTGTGCAATACTCAAACACATTAGGAAAAAAATGAAGAGTTTATTTCCAAAACACAATAGTCCCCCCCCCCAAAAATCACATTTGTGTTTTTCACCAAAAAATTACTGCTTATGGGTACCTTCATGTGTGTGTATTTTTTGGGGTGTGTATTAAAACGTTTTTGTTGTTGTTGCAATAATGCTATATATCCCTTGTTTAGCTGGAATGGAATGTTTGTATACTGTATATTTGACTGTGACATGTGGTTGTGTCACGTAGCTATCTTAACATGAATGCATTAACTGTAAGTCGACCTGGATAAGAGCATCTACTAAATTACTAAAATGTCAAATGTGAATGTTTTACATACAGATCTCGTATTACTGTATTAATACATTTGTTAAACATTTTTGTGCAGTTCTTTATTAAAAYTGTAGTTATTTGTTACATTTGACTGTGGAAACCCTAGCAGTACTACTTACACTGAGTGTACAAAACATTAGGAACACCTTCCTATTCAGTTTGCCCTCAGAACAGCCTCAATTCGTCGGGGCATGGACTCTACAAGYTATCAAAAGCGTTGACTCCAATGCTTCCCACAGTTGTGTCAAGTTGGTTGGATGTCCTTTGMSTGGTGGACCATTCTTGATWCACATGGGAAACTGTTYAGCGTGGAAAAAACCCAGCAGCATTGCAGTTCTTGACKCWCTCAAACCGATGCGCCTGGCACCTACTACCATACCCCGTTCAAAGGCACTTACGCTACACCTTTTGTCTTGCCCATTCACCCTCTGAATGGCACACATACACAATCCATGTCTCAATTGTCTCAAGGCTTAAAAATCCTTCTTTGACCTATCTCTTCCCCTTCTACACTGATTGAAGTGGATTTAACAGGCYACATCAATAACGGATCATAGCTTTCACCTGGATTCACCTGGTCAGTCTACAGTATGTCATGGAAAGTGCAGATGTTCCTAATGTTTTGTACACTGTTTCTCTGAAATGAAACCATCAAGTGATAGATTTCAAACAAATACACGTCTGTCATTGAACAAGCCCATGCCAGGATTACYGAGTAAAAAACACAATCTTTCATAAGTTATTTAAACAATGAAAGCTCATTTGTCAACCTTTCTGAAAATTGATACGTAACATTTTAGGAAAGAAACTCTACGAATACAGTGSCTTCAGAAAGTATTCATACCCCTTGACTTATTCCACATTTTGTTGTGTTACAGCCTGGATTCTAAATGGATTAAATATTATTATTGTTTCACCCATCTACACACAATACCACATAATGACAAACTGAAAACATGTTTTAGAACATTTTAGCAAATTGGTTCAGCAAATTGGCACTCTGAAGCAGGTTCTAATCAAGGACTTGTCTGTAGATGGCTACATTCACTGTTCCCTCTATCCTTACCAGTCTCCCAGTCCCTTAATCTGAAAAGCATCCCTCATAGCATGATGCTGCCACCACCATGCTTCTCGGTAAGCATGGTGCTAGACGGGTGTTGAGCTGTGCCTGGTTTTCTCCAGACACAGCCCTTTGCATTCAGGCCAAAAAGTGACATTTTTCATCTCATCAGACCACATACTCTTTTGCCTTATGCTCTCAGAGTCTTTCATGTGCCTTTTTAGCAAACTCCAGGCGTGCTGTCATGTGCCTTTTTCTCAGGAGTGGCTTCCGTCTGGCCACTCTCCCGGTGACTCGGTTTCATTGGACGGCCAGCTGCGCCTTAGCTCAATTAGGAGTGTCATAGCAAAGGGGTTGTGAACACTTATCCAAATCAGATATCTCTGTATTTCATTTTCAATACATTTGCACACAAAAAAKCTAAAAACATGCATTCACTTTTTCGTTATGGGGTATTGTGTGTAGATGAATTCCGGTTGTAACACCAAAGTGTGGATTAAGTCCAGGCATATTCAAACTTTCTAAAAGTACTATCCCCAATTTAGTGTTATACTAGGATTTCAAAATATCACGTTCTGAAATGTCTATAGGAAAAACAAGCAGTGACCAAAGCAGATAGGGTTATCGCTCCGTACATTATTTCATAAATGATTGCCTCCAACGTTAACGGCAGGGGTGGAACGAGTACAGAAATATCCTTCTCAAGTAGAAGTACTGTGACTTGAATGACATTTTACTCAAGTAGAAGTAAAACTACTCAAGTAAAAGTAAAAAAAAAAAAAGCTAATTTCAAAAGGACTCACCCACCCACCCATACAAGGCCAAATGGGTAGTGCCAGGGCACACTGGATAGAGCTAAAATACTTGATGTCAAATTGGCTCTGYAGGCAACAACAGAACATKATGGAAATGCAAAATTAARGAGCCCCCCTGAAATATATAGATAGCTAGCTATACTAGGTGCTATAGCCATCCACAGAAACATGTTGATCATTCATAACTAGCTAGCTAGTTATCTTAGCTAGCTACTGTACCAGAGTGTAAAACTTTCTGTGACCTCAATCTACTATTATGGATAGCCTACAAAATGGTACTCTTTAACAGATGGTTTTAATAAGGTAGCGAAGTACAATACTTCATTCAAAAAATGAAAAAAAATTATTGTATTCACTAAAAGCTTCAGACAGTACTCATTTAATCAATCTAGAATGGCCAGGGATATACAAGAATTCAGAATACATTTATGTAATATTCTCTAATGCCAGAACACTAGACTAACTTCTGGCCTGGTCTGGACAAGAGAGCATGTGAGTAGTGCTTCTGTCCAGGCCTTGGTGGTGAGACCACAGCCAGGCCGGTAGCTAAATGAATCCCAAATGGCACCCTATTCCTTATTTAGTGCACTACTTCTGACCAATGCCCATAGTGCTGGATGGGAGGAGGAAGACCAAAAGGTTGCTGGTTCAAATCCCTGAGCTGATTAAGTGAAAAATCTGTCAATGTGCCCTTCAGCAAGGCACCTAACCCGAATTGCTCCTGTAAGTTGCTCTGGATAAGAATGTCTGCTAAATGACAAAAATGTCAAAATGTTGAATAGTGATGGTCAACTGTAATGCACTACATAAGGAATATGATTCAATTTGGGACACAGCCTAGAGGTTTGGTATTTTTTACTTTAGTTTATTTGGTAAATATTTTCTTAACTCTTCTTGAACTCACTGTTGGTTAAGGGCTTGTAAGTATGCATTTCATGTTAAGGTCTACACTTGTTGTATTCGGCGCATGTGACAAATAAAGACGGCTCTGCCTTTCCTCAGTTCTGAGCTGAGCCTAGCTGTCCTCCTCCTCCCATCCAGCTCCCGTGACCTCCCATGACCCCTGGTGTGGAACCAGTGGCCTATTGTCCAGTGGCTGATGGGAGCAGGTAGGGTCAACTGCAGCCAGGAAATGGGGTTACTCAGCACATAACAACCCAGCCACTGAGGTCCAGCGGTCTGGAACACATCTACTCATCCATCAATGTCCTATCTCTCGATTCCCTCTCGATTCTCTCCAAACCCTACTAATGTAATGAAACCATTGTCTCTCAGTTCGTTTGGAATCTCAGTTTTTTGGGGGGAACCATCGGTTCCTTTAGTGTTTGGAACAGGGGTGTTAAAACATACAGACGAGGACATTTTTACTTTACTCAACCCTGTAATTGGGTATTGCTGTTCTTAGCTAAGCCAAGATGGGTTTTTTATGAGCCAGAGCAGTGTAAAGGTGGAAAATAGTGGGTGATATCATCCTGTTGTTGAGTGTATAGGAAGATGGAGATGAGACCAAATATTCCCTCTGCTCCGTATTGTTTTGGCAGTCAAACGTTACATTAGTGGGTGTGTTGTGGTCTCTGGGTCTCCAACACACCCCAGCAGCACTGCCTTTGTGTGAGAACACAGGTCGCAACTATTTGTGACTTTTTTCCATCGAGTTTGGTCTGAGCCATAGCATGCCAGGGTATATATAAGTACGTTTCACCGACCCGGGCAGCGCAAGAAAAACCTTTCAGTTGAKGTTTTACAAAGGGGGCAGGAAAAATYTGATAAACATCAAAAAGTTTACGTACGAGATAGACTAGAGAGAGACACATGACCGCAGTGGGTTGAGGCKGGACACAGCTGTGGCTGGGCTGGCCAGTTTAACACTGCCTTTGGCTGCGAAGAGAGATCGTGATCCAGTACAGACACAGGCTGAGTACCAAATGGCACCCTAYTTCCTACATAGGGCACTACTTTRGAAAGTAGTGCACTAGGGCATGGGGTGCCATTTGGAACACATCCAGAGGCCCAGCAGCCACGTTAGAACACGCTGCACCTCTTCAGTTCAGCTTTTTATCACATTGCCTTCACCCACAGTTAATGGGGATATTCCGTAACACTTGTAACCTACAGTTAAACTGCACTATGATGCAGTTATAATGCATCTGAAGACTTGTCATAAGCATGTATGACTCCTTTATATTGTATTTCCCTCATTTCATATTCTGTCTCATTTAGCATCTCTCTGTACAAGAGTAAACAGCCCTCCGACCTGACTTTTCAGAATGAGGAATT
Organism: Salvelinus sp. IW2-2015; assembly: GCF_002910315.2. Taxonomy (NCBI): domain Eukaryota; kingdom Metazoa; phylum Chordata; class Actinopteri; order Salmoniformes; family Salmonidae; genus Salvelinus; species Salvelinus sp. IW2-2015. The sequence continues at coordinate 188,006 of NW_019957678.1, read as the reverse complement.
CTTAGGAATTCTGAATGATCTGTGCTGCTGTCTCCGACCCCCATTCTGTCCCACCTCTGAGAAGCAGCGGCGCTGTTGTGGTAACATCCTGTAGGTCTGATGTCTGATTGGAAGTTAACTTTACAGGGATGTTAGTGGTCAACAACTCAGATTTAGAATCCAAACAACTCAGATGGTTATAAAAGAGCCTCAGATTCATTGTCTCTTCCTCCTTCGTTCCTGAACTGCTCTGGTGAGATACTGCACCTACAACTCTCTCTCTCTCCCATGACCCTCTCTTTCCTTCTCTCTTCTCTCTCTCTCTCTCTCTCTCTCTCTCTCTCTCTCTCTCTCTCCTCCTCTCTCTCTCTCTCTCTCTCTCTCTCTCTTCCTCTCTCTCTCTCCTCTCTTCTCTCTCTCCTCTCTCTCTCTTCTCTCTCTCTCTCTCTCTCTCTCTCTCTCTCTCTCCTCTCTCTCTCTCTCTCTGATCCATGCTTAGATTATGAATGCTTTGTTAATGCCAGTATTGCTTTGTATCTTATGGTTATGCCTTGTATGGAATTCATTCATTTTACAATGTTATTAAAACTTGCCTTTGATATTCAATTCTCAGACCAATTATTGCTAGTCAACTAAAAGTCATACTGTATCTTACGGAGTCAGGTGCTCACTTGAATCGATTGTGTTAATATCAGTTGCATAGTCGCAGGTGAGGAATATGCATACAAGATATTCCGGCACTACATTAGCATGTGATGTCTGCGAGGCCTTACAAGAAGAGATAAGTTATTTGTGTGCATGAAAGCAGATGCTCCCACCAAATAACAGATCAGCTGCAGTCGTCTGTACGGTAACCTATAAAAGGGTTACATTGATAAAAAAACTAATATCTCAAGGAAAATTAATATTATTACCCAAAAATATATACACATACTGTAAATCAAAGAAAATACTAATTGGTTAGGTTAGGAGAAATAGAAAAACTGCCGAAGCGGTGCGTTGAGGAAAGCAGAAGAAGAGAGAAAAGAACCAGGATGGGCAAATAGCCATGAAATCCCTGGTGCCTGCCTTCTGCCAAGCTAGAGATATGAGGCTCCTCCAACTGGCCAAATCCACAGGAACTCTCCTCTCCTCTCTCCTCCTCGCTCATGCAGTCGACTCCAAAAATGGCTAGGACATCACCAAAGCCTCCCAATGTCAAGTGGAATTTATTAAATACATTGAGAGGAGATTTAGTTCTTGTGTTTGAGAATGAGAATGTCCCTGATGATCTCATGTGGTCCAAGAAGGAACAGCGCCAGTGTTGTTCTGTGTTTCCCCACGTCTTATTTTCTGTACTTTTTGACACTGATCCACATTCGGTGTTCTTTTGTGATTACTGTAATAATCCCGTTCAGGCCTCAGTTTGAGTCAGGTACACCTGGTACCAAACATTAGGTGCACACTGGAGTCAGAACAACAGCTAAACCATAAAACAATGACTAATACTTTTGGGAGATTACTCAAACATTCCCAAAGACTCATTTCATTCTACTCTCAGAGGACTTGACAGGATTTTTGCTTGTGAAAATCATTCATTTTTGTTGTTTTGGGGTGTGCGTGCATATCTGTGAGTGTGTGTGTGTATTCAAGAGAGAGTTAGAAAAAGGTCTGACATATTTCACACTGCACCGAAAGGAGCCATGGGTGGTAAATCTTTCCCCCGTACAGAAACATGCTACTTAGGAATGAGCCGCGGGTCTATTGAGCTTCAGATTAATTCTATTTTTTACACACAGAGGGCTGCATGGTGTTATAATGGCCCTGTGAAGTCACTGTATCTTATTTCTCTTCCCCGCAATCTGCTGGTGCAGATGATACTAGCTACAGAACCCAAGTCAACCGCTTATTGTTCATTTTTCATTCAGCTGTCCAGCATCGAAGAACATGGGATTTGGTATCCAAGGATGATCTGTTTTTTTTATTCGCAAGCGATGTTAATGCCTGGTCTCGGACGTATTGTGGCTTTTTGGTCAAAGAATAGAAATGGTGAAAACAGAGCTTATGAGTACATCCCCCTTTAATCCTTAGGTGACCACTGGCAGAGCCCCGATGAATCGTTACAGTGACCATGGTTAGTCTGAAATAGTTTAGYAACGGGTGGGGATCCCTTTGTCTTCTAATGTGCTGTACTACATTAAGCAGGTAGCGGGAGGGAGGCAAGGCGCAGAGAGAGAGAGTTCAGCAACAGGGAGGCCAACATTTGTCAGTTCACAGTTTAGAGGAAATTGCAAATCAATTAATTAGATTAAGAGGTCTCTGCTTTGCTTCGAGCTCGTCTGTTTTTTCGTTTTTTTTTTCAAATAATATTTTTTAAAGAAAACTCAATTTCCTGATTATGGGCCACTTTATCGCAGAACGGGGAAGTATAAATACTGGCCCAGAGGTTTTAAATCCTATTTTCGCTCTCTCTTTACACACGCGTCTCATTGTGGCATGTCTTCTTCATCTTTTCAAGGACATTGTGGGGATGGAGTGCGGCTTTGCTCTGCAGTGCCCACTTTGACCATCCTAACACCAAGTCCTGTTTTATATAAACAGTGTAAAAAGTGTAAAAAGTCTKTAGTCAGGAAATTAGAACGGTTATTTATTCACCCCATATTTCAGCACACTTAATAATCTTAAAGGAAGGATTAAAAAGAAGAAAACAAACAAGTTTAATGTTTAAATCAATGAAATCATCTTATTTTCACCGATGATATACATAGTCCACTCACAATCCAATGCATTTATGGGAGAGTTTTCTGGATGTTTAGCAACTGAGGTATTTGGTTTTAAAATGTGGTGACTGGCCACAAGTATGTGAATCTATGCTTGCATATGCTTCTGAGAGACACAAATCACTGCTGTACWTGATAAGAAAGCACCTTACAACTTGGTAAGGAGGCAGAAATGGACTGGTAAGGACCTCATGTACAGTATATACTGTAGATAGTGTTAGCCAGAGTTTATTTGGTTCGAAACCCRCTTACGAAAACTCTAAAGAGAAAAGAATAGAAGAGAATATAATAGAAGAGTATAGAGGAGAATAAAATATCATAGAATAGATAAGAATAGAATAGATGAGATYTAATAAAATGGAATAGAATTCCAAGGTCACAGTATGGACAGTGTTTCTTCCTTCAGTGACAACTGTCTTATTCTAATACATAGAGTTCAGTTCCACAATCAGATTTAAGAAAATAAGTGTTTTTATTAAGTCCTTCTCCGGAAAGCTAGACCATCTAAGAGTTATGGTATAACCCCGACTCAGCCACTTAGAAGGGTTTCAAGCCTTCGTTGGAGCTTAATCTTTACAGAAGTTGCATCTAATATTAATGTTAGTAGTCATCTAATTTAAGAAAATGTATCTCCGGAAAGCAAGATGATCCAAAAGTTCTAGCTATATAAGTCCTCAACGACTTTAGWAGGMTTTTAAGACCATCCTTGCTGGGGGGGTTGTCTGGTCTTTACAGTCCACATTTATGTAATGAATCTATTRGGAATTGATTCATCCAATTAAAGACAGAATTTATGCACACATGGCTTGTGATGTGTTAAGATAAAGCTTGAAATCCTTCAAGGCCCAATAAAAAGGAGCCTTTATAATATTGTTATGGAATTATTTAATGTTTGTGAGCATTTGTTTCTTATTTAACAAATTCATAGTGTGATTTTTGAAAGGAATTCATGCATCRCACTCGAATGAGATAATGTACAATGGTACGGTAATAAATCCTTGTGTGTTGGAATGCCCTCTCACAACAAAACCACAAAGTAAACCCTTTTACCATTGACTGCTGTCCTTGGAGAAGCTGTTCATACTATATACTTAAGCAATAAGGTCCGAGGAGATGTGGTATATMGSCKATATACCACAATCCCCGAGTTGCCTTATTGCTATTATGAACTGGTTACAAATGTAATTAGAACAGTAAAAGTAAATGTTTTGTCATACACGTGGTAATACCACAAACCCCCAAGGTGCCTTATTGCTATTATCAACTGGTTACCAAAGTAATTAGAACAGTAAAACWATTTTCTTTTGCCATACCTTTGGTAATAGGCCTGATATACCACGGCTTTCAGCCAATCAGTATTCATTGCTCGAACCACTCGGTTTATGTCTGATATGCAGTGTACAAAACATTAGGAACACCTTTTTTTTTCAATTCGTCGTGGCATGGACTCTAGAAGGTGTTGAAAGCGTTCCACAGGGATGCTGGCCCATGTTGACTCCAATGCTTCCCACAGTCAAGTTGGCTGGATGTCCTTTCGGTGGTGGACCATTCTTGAGACACACAGGAAACTGTTGAGCGTGGAAAAAACCCAGCAGCCTCGCAGTTCTTGACACACTCAAACCGTTGCGCCTGGCACCTACTACCATCCTCTTCAAAGACACTTCAATCTTTGTCTTGCCAATTCACCCTCTGAATGGCACACATACATAATCCATGTCTCAAATGTCTCAAGGCTTACAAATCCTTCTTTAACCTGTCTCCTCCCCTTCATCTACACTGATTGAAGTGGATTTAACAGGTGACATCCACAACGGATCATAGATTTCACCTGGATTCGCCTGATCCGTCTATGTCATGGAAAGAGCAGCTTTTCCTAATATTTTGTACACTCATTGGATACACGGCTGAAATTCTGTTTCAGCCTATCGGCATCCAGGACCCAAATGACCTGGTTCATAATATACAGTAGATTATGGTTATGCAGTATTTAGCAATAGCCGTCACCTTCAGAGAATGTAATTGATGCTAAAGAGATCTGGCAGTTACCATTGGAATAGTCAAGGTCACATAGAGTTCAAATACAAATAAAAACATCTGACTATATCACTTCCTTTGTTGAATCTACATTGACAGAGCTCTCTCTTTTTCCCAGTCTCTTCCGTGCAACAACTCTGTTCTGTTTGTTACATGGCCTAAGTAAACCAAGTGTGGCTTGTGTGTACATGTAACTTTTCTCCCATTTTGAAGCCAAATAGTGGTAGAGAGAAGGAATATATTTTCATGCCGGACGTAAACCCTCCCCCTGCTGATTTTGTTCATCAAAAACATGTATTGTGGACTGAAACGTAAATAAAATATGACCAACAGAATAAAATGAAATAAAATCATTCATTTTTTCAGGCAAAACGGCAATAAAAAGTCAGCTGCCGTTTGGTATAATGTTTAATGCAAGAAAAACGAATATAAAATGGGTTCTTTTCTTCTTCATAGTGGTGGAGTTTAAGGTGGATCTGGATAACATAGTTGTAGATATGTTATTTCACCTAGGTGGTAGGTAGAGGGTAAATATGTATTTTTCTCTAAAATATCATAGATAGACGTGAAACTCTGCTGGAGCAGGAACACGGTGGTGTGGCGTTGCTCATCTATAAGGTGCTTCTGCATGCATGTGCAGATATATTTCATTTGGTCATCATGACTCCATAAATCAACAATCCATCTCTTGTCAACATCAGAGCAGAAGATGTCTCTTTTGATGAACAAAATATCGCCATGCATGCAACAGTACTGTCTACGGTACCTGAAACATATCTGCATCACTGACTRCAATCAAAATGGCAATGAAAGTGGGCTAGACCTGTTCCCGTTCAAAATAAATATATGGTTGCAACCTACAGTTAATGACTTTGATTAAATGAAACGTGGTTTCAAGTTGGATGGCTTACCTTAGAAGAAGAATGTGGCGTACTTGCGGTGTACTTACCACTGTCACCATCAGGTATAGGATATCACACCTGCGGTGATGCCACATGGCATTCTCCTCTTTTCATTCCTGCGTTCGTCATCAGAGAGCGTGAATTTGAAGACGTTTTTGTGGGAGAGAGGTGTGTAGGATGTGCAGGAAGAAGCGTGTGTCGTCTTGGAATTAGCGCAACATTTTACAGGTAGCCTCCAGAAGGAGAGCGTTTAAAAAAAAATGATTTCACTATACCTCTATCTGTATGTACAACTCCCCTGCGTGTCAATAGACCTGTCAAATCAACGCGTGCCATCTCCTTTAACATAAGGCTGACAGTAACTTGGCTGAATTCACCGTATTCAGAGCCAGTCTCCCCTCTCAACGGCAACCCCTCCACCTTAAAGAAAGCAGGCGAGTAAAAGGGAACGGGGAGAACGAGGGGGAGGTAAAGCAGATATATAAAAAGGCGTTATTAGCCTCTCCACAGTCGTGGGCCATTTGTGTCCATTTGCATGTTGAAGGAACCTGCAGCTGAGAGCATGTCGGCGAGGTATAATGACTGGTTGTCACAACACACAGGGAGGTGGCCCTGCGCTGGAAATGATGGCCCTGTCACTCCTCCTCATCCCTCCACTAAGAGACGACGCTGGCAACCTGTAATTCCCCTCGKAGCTCTTCCTTCCTGGACCCGGCGGTTTGGTTAAATGGCACTTTTGAAGGAAGTAAATCTACAAAGTTGTGTTTAATYACATTAGGAGAGTGARGTCTGYCGGTGGAGGAYGGGAGGGGGCATATATCGAGAGGCTCGCAGGGTTAAGAGGGATTTGTCATTTGTTTGCACTCACTGGGCCTAATCTGTTCATTGAAACGGCCTATCTTTTCAACTAGCCACGTTGAAGTAAATGAAAACCAATTATACAGCACGCTGCATGCAGATGGAGAAAGCCATGTTGGGGGAAAAAGCCATGTGAAATATGCCCACAGTTTCCCCTCCTTCAGATGGCCATGAACGATCCTGAGACTGTCGACGTGTTTTGCCGGCAACTCTCTCTCTCTCTCTAGACGCACATCCTGCTGCTATGGAAGCGTTCGTCTCCCAAATACAAACTGCCTTAATGACAGCGGTGTATTTAAGTGATGGATGCTATTATCACTGTTTTTGGTCATTACCTTAGCAAGAGACATACTTAAAAGGTATCATCAAGCGTACAAAGTTAGCACCAATATGATTAGAAAGTACTGGAGGGGAAAATGGCTGCCAGTCCCCATAATGAAAAAGGTACAAGAAACATACAGTAAAAACTTCGAGATTTGTCAAGATGGAGGGGAAGATGATGGTTAAGGTAAAGGATGGGGTAGGGCTCTTACTTGTTCCCCATGGAGGCCTATATTGGATATATGTATTTTTGAATATTCATTAAATGCCACACTCACATTTCTTCTGGATAAAAAGTCCAACTTCCAAGAGTTTTGTTGCACTTGCACTCAGAATGTTGGTCGTGAGTTGAGCATAACTACTTTCATGTGACTCATATCGAGGTTTTAAGACATTGACTCTATCTATCCCTGAGATGTCTGCATTGACATTTTACGACAACACTGATTTAAGTAACTCTAGCCATGCATATCATCAACGCAGCGCAGATGTATTTGTGAACCGGCACATTTGTATGCAAAAAACAAACAGACGAAACTTCGACTGAAAGACCCCAAAAGGCAAACACATAACTTAACTAAACCTGAGTAGAGAAGTGTGTGCCGAGGAAAAATTAGGAACAAAAGCATTATAATTTGTCATTGATGCATAAATCTTGCTGACAGATCCAAGTCACTTTAATGGCCTCTCTCTTCTGCTTCTGGAAAACTGTGCAAACTTGCGCAGTTGCAGAAACCAGAAAACTATGTGTTGAACATCACCTTATTTGCATAATTTACCAAAAGCCAATGAGGCAGCGCACGGAGTACGGGTGATAGTAATAAGTGTTTGGGAAAGGCAGAAGAGATCGCTAATGGTTTGCCTATGGGGATTTTCTGCTACACCATGGGGGAGGAAAATGAGAAATATTTTTCAAACAGCAGGGGTAAAGGTTTTAAAACTAGGAGCACATGGAGAGATAAAGATGTTAATGCCATGGGGTGCGACGCAGGAAAAAATGGCAACGGCTGAGGAAAGACAAAAAGAATGCCCCGTAATTTCAGCATAAAGAGGTAATAATCATGTTTCAGCAACGATATTAAAACAGTAACCCGCAAAGTCTGGGTCTGGTGGCATGATAGATAGATAAATAAATAAGAAGTAGAGAGAGAGAGAGAGAGAGAGAGAGATCCTATCATCAGGTAGCCTGCCTGCCCTGGGTAATGAGGTGGTGGAATGTATGTGCTCTGCCTCCTGACTATGTCTAAGTGCTCTTATCGCAGACTCCGAATGAGAGTAAACAAAGACGGTGTGTACAGGAAAGAGAGGAGCAAGAGCATCAACTCCAGGGACCCCCACCAATCCTTTATCTATCAATCCCCCTCTGCTCTCACTTCCTGCTGTGCTAGAGAGACACACTAGTTTAGGGGCTTAGCTAGTTGACTAATGTGTTGTTGAGGAGGTATTCCGTGTTGGGTGGAAGTAAAGCTGTACAATGTGTTTGTTACATGAAATGTGTCGCGAAGTAACTTGTGTACTAACGCAACATATTCTCAGGTTATAAATGATCGGCACAATGTACTATATAGACTCTCTCATTTCAGTAAACATACACTGAGTGTACAAAACATTGCAACCCCTTTTGCCCTCAGAACAGCCTGAATTCGTCAGAGCATGGACTCTACAATGTGTCGAAAGCGTTCCACAGAGATGCTGGCCCATGTTGACTCCAATGCCTTGCAGAGGTGTGTCAAGGTGGCTGGATGTCCTTTGGATCATTCTTGAGACACACGGGATACTGGTGAGCGTGAKAAACCCAGCAGCGTTGCAGTTGTTGACACACAAACCGATGTGCCTGGCACCAACTACCATATCCCGTTCAAAGGCACTTCAATCTTTTGTCTTACCAATTCACCCTCTGAATGGCAGACATACACAATCCATGACTCACTGGTCTCAAGGCTTAAAAATCTTTCTTAACCTGTCTCCTCCCCTTCATCTACACTGATGGAAGTGGATTTAACAAGTGACATCATTAAGGAATCATACCTTTCACCCGGATTCACCTGGTCAGTCTATGTTGTGGAAAGAACCATTGTTCCTAATGTTTGGTACACTCAGTGTATACTACTATACTGAGCTACTATATTGTATGAGTTTAGGTTATGATCCGATACCTCTCGCAGTCTTTCTTCACTCCACTGAAATGTAGAAACCTTACATTGTTTGACTTGGTCAAGATCTATTCATCCAAAGCCTGAAAGTAGCAAGCAGAGGAGATTTTTGTAGTTCAGGAAAAGGCCATGTTGTAATGTAGAGGTTACAGGAAAATCAGACACTTGTAACCTGCCGGTTCTCCTTGTTTGAGTTTTGAAATGTTGAGGCCTTTCAGCCTCCCACTTACCTTCACAAAGTTAATATTTTGGTCTATTTGATTCATAACGTCCAGTGTGAGCCCCATAGTCATGAGCTGATACAGTATACATACGGGATGGAAGCACATCTGTACATTGACTCAATTACTAACTACAGTGGTACTGGTTAATCACAACAGAATAAATCATTTTTACTGCCTGGCTTATCTGCATGTTCGAGTCTCGTCGGGGACAACTGTAGCATTTTACCTAACCGTCCCCTATCCCTTATTCTAAACTTAACCCAATCCTCCTAACCTGCTACTTAAAAACGGCCGCGCGCAAGACTTAGCTAAAGGCTTTCTGGTTCAAACAGCTCTTATTCACTSCCCTCTCATAGTAGAAGACTGAAACAACGTTCTAAAAACTYTTGACATCTAGTGGATGCCGTAGGAAGTGCAWTCTGACKRCATTTACACTGTATATTGGATAGGCAATCACTTAAAAAAACTACAAACCTCAGWTTTCCCACTTCCTGGTTTTTGCCTGCCATATGAGTTCTGTTATACTCATAGACATTATTTTAACAGTTTTTCAAACTTTAGAGTGTTTTCTATCCATATCTACAAATTTTATGCATATTCTAGCTTCTGGGCCTGAGTAGCAGGCAGTTTACTCTGGGCACCTTATTCATCCAAGCTACTCAATACTGCCCCCCGTTCCCAAAGAAGTTAAATTCACCTGACCTTTGTTGCTTTAGTTCTCCTAACCTTTGTGGTTAGTTCCCCTAGCCACCAATGTCCAGGTCTTAAATAAAGACATTCAGTGCTATACATCTTCCAAGATGTATGATAAGCTACATCATCCAAATAGGATGCTATTGTACGACCGGGAATGACATATGATACTATACGTCCCCTAATTTGTATGATATTGTACGACCGCTAATCCATTCATAATGTAAACTAACGTAACGTAACATATCATACTAAATGGAGTGCCACAGATTTACGTACAGAATAATACAAAACGCCCTGAGACCACACTGATTTTTTAGGGAGAGATTTGTGTGAGTGGGAGAGAGAGATGGTGATGGAGAACGAGAGGTTTTGTGAATGTCAATGGCGGTAGCTGTTAACTTTCCATGAAGAAATTCATAAACAAAGAGAGACAGTTCTAGCTACAGTACATTGCGATAATGACATCTGGGAAGGGATACTGTTGCAAAGCTGTTAAGCTCTTTCATTGCACCAAGAAGATNGAGAGACAGTTCTAGCTACAGTACATTGCGATAATGACATCTGGGAAGGGATACTGTTGCAAAGCTGTTAAGCTCTTTCATTGCACCAAGAAGATTAGTTCATAACTAGATGGGCCTGAATGACAGTGAAGGTACAGTAGGCTAGCATCGTCCTATCCTCTCCCAGCCACGCTGCTGAGGACTTGGCATACAGAGGTCCGTTAAAAGCCAAACACTCACTTTACACCAAGGACCAATTGTCCTTCAGTCACACAACAAACTACTGCAAACCAAAGCCATAGCAACAAAGCAAGGGCATTCAGTGTCTGTAGCCCAAACTAATACATTTGTTATACTGTAGCTACGTTTGTGGGCTTTTATGAATCAGCGCTTGCATTTGTATTTGTTTAACTTGTTTGTAACGTGGTAGTGTTTTTTTTTTGTGTTAGATTTTTAAATTTTTGCCTTTGTCTGTGGGTTTGTTTTCATAACATTCCCACTCTGTGCCGGAGTGACGGACTGTGAAAGGGTTTGTGGTGTACAGGGTCTGCAGTGGGAAATGCAGTCGGGCATTAGTAGTAGTTCTCTGAAGAAGGTTAAGGGGAGCTATCTTCCCCTGTCCGCTCCCCCACAACCCCTTTCCACCCTCCGTCTCAAACCCCAAATGGTGGCAGTATTGGCGCATTAGACCTGTATGACCAAAACCCAGACAGGAACTCTGGACGCACAGCTGTGTGTTGTATGTCTTTTATCTGGTACATTGGCTTGCCACAGCTTTAACTCTTGTCACATTGCCTATTCCCATTTTAAGCCTTTTGGGACAAAAGCCCACAACGTCTGAAGTGTGTGTGTGTTTGTATGTCTCTGTGTGTGTTTTACCCCCCCCCCCCCCCAACCCTTTAGCTTTCTTCAGATTGTTTGTATCTCTCTTGATATTTGATATTCCTTGTCTTGCCCTCTGTGTCCACAATGGAGACCTTGATTTATTAATATTGTCTGACTGACGGAGGGGCTGAGAAAGCATTTTGTCAGTTCCTAAGTGTGTGACAATCTGAATGAAGTTCAGCATGCTCGGAACAAGAGGCCAGGGCATCCTTTCTTCTGATGGAAGGGAAGGTGCCGGGGAGAGGAAAAAAGATGGAAATGACAGAGGAGAGGAGATGAGCGAGAAAGGAGAGCGAGAGGAGAGCGACAGTGGAGCAATGGTCACTGAACCCCTCAGTGCATTAAGGAATTCTCATCCTGTCATCAGAAAGCAGGGGCTAGAGCAGAGAGTGGCGTAGGAGGACACAACGTCGCTGACCCCCAGCTCCCCCCAGCCTCGCACCGGGCTCCCATGTGGTCACAGCCCGGAGAAATTGAAAAGAAGTGGTGAAACACGGAAGCTGCCAAAGTGACAGTAAAGGCGTCTCAAGAGGGGATCACTCTCCTCTCCTTGTCCTCTCCTAGACGACCACTCWGTCAAACCCATCCTCTCTTGCCTGTCAATGACAACAACCCCTTGAACTTGTCGTAGATTTTGTCAAATAGTGAATAACATGATAAAGGGACATGAACGATTCACTTAGACAGAAGTGTAGAGAATCGCTTAAATGATTAGAAGAAACAGTGTTTTGTTTTCCGGATGAGGTGGTAGGTGGTTTTGTTAATTTGTGCTCTATGGACACAAATGGAGCTCTTTTTGTTTTTTTGGGGGGGGTTTGACACTGGTGCTTGGCCTAAGGCCTTTTCCCACCAATGAAATATATATATATATATATATATTTGTACTTACGGGACACTTACGGAAAAACTACATGATTTCATGTGGAAAATCACATGATTTCTCAGTAAAAAAAACATGTGGTTTTGCAATAGTTCACGTGATGATATTTCACGTTAAGTTTCACGTGGATTTTCATATGTGATCACATAACCTTAATATTTTTCACATGAGATTTAAATGGTGATGCCCTGCAAACAAAAATTTGTCGTTAGGATGTCACAAAAGAGTTGCAGTGTTTTCAACTTKCATATTTATACAGTAATTATTATTCAACTTGTCTTCTTCACCTGGGATTTGAACTCTCAACTTCTTGGTTCACGGCATTACGAACTTCCTGCTATGCCACCATCTCTGTGTCAATGACTCACCTCTATTCCTACACGTTGGACTTCAAAGTAAATCTCAGCTTTGTGAAAAATACACTCAAGAAAAACTAGGAGTAAGTAGGAGTKAGATTCAGGAGTAAGATTACAACAGAATAATATGCCACACCAACAACAGACAACTGTACCAAAAAAACTGAATTGCTGAAATAAGTAAATTAAATCAATGATGAGAGAATAGTCAGATTAACTGAAAGTAGCAGTGCAGATGACATGTTTTTGCTAAGTGCAGAGACGTACAGTATTATACAGTGTCTTCAGAAAGTATTCATACACCTTSAATTATTCCACATTTTGTTGTGTTACAGACTGAATAAAAAATGCATTAAATACAGTGCATTCAGAAAGTATTCAGACCCCTTACCTTTTTCCACATTTTGTTACGTTACAGCCTTATTCTAAAATGGATTAAAATWAAAATAATTCCTCATCAATCTACACACAATATCCCATAATGACAAAGCAAAAACAGCTTTTTATTTTTGCAAATGTATTAAACATAAAAAACAGATCCCTTATTTACATAAGTATTCAGACTCTTTGCTYTGAGACTCGAAATTGAGATCWGGTGCATCCTGTTTCCATTGATCATCATTGAGATGTTTCTACAACTTGATTGGAGTCCACCTGGGGTAAATTCAATTGATTGGACATGATTTGGAAAGACACAAAACTGTCTATATAAGGTCCCACAGTTGACAGTGCATGMCAGAGCAAAAACCAAGCCATGAGGTCGAAGGAATTGTCTGTAGAGCTCWGAGACATGATTGTGTTGAGGCACAGATCTGGAGAAGGGCACACAACATTTTCTGCAGCATTGAAGGTCCCCAAGAACACACTGGCCTCCATAATTCTTAAATGGAAGAAGTTTGGAACCACCTAGAGCTGTCGCCTGGCCAAACTGAGTAATCGGAGGAGAAAGGCCTTGGTCAGGGAGGTGACCAAGAACCCGATGGTCACTCTGACAGAGCTCCACAGTTCCTCTGTGGAGATGAGAGAAACTTCCAGAAGGACAACCATCTCTGCAGCACTCCTTCCAACAGGTTCACCTTCCAACAGGACAACAATCCTAAGCACACAGCCAAGACAACACAGAGTGGCTTCGGGAAAAGTCCTTGAGTGGCCCAGTCAGAGCCGGGACTTGAACCCGAATGAACATCTCTGGAGAAACCTGAAAATAGCTCTGCAGCAACGCTCCCCATACTGTACAACCTGACAGAGCTTGAGAGAATCTTCAGAGAAGAATGGGAGAATCCCTAAATGCAGGTGTGCCAAGCTTTTAGCATCATACCGAAAAAGACTCGAGGCTGTAATCACTGCAAAAGGTGCATCAACAAAATACTGAGTAAAGGATCCGAGTACTTAGGTAAATTCGATTTTTCAGTTTTTATTTTGAATACATTTCCCCAAAAAAATTTACAATATTTTTTCACTTTGTCATGATGGGGTATTATGTGTAGATTGATTACATAAAACAAATAAATCATCCATTTTAGAATAAGGCTGTAACTTAACAACATTTTGAAAAAGTGAAGGGGTCTGAATACTTTCTGAATAGACTGTAGATTTTTTATCCTCACCCATCTACAGACACTCCCCAATAATGACCAAGTGAAAATATATTTTTAGAAATTMAAGRAAATATATTGAAAATGAAARACAAAAATATATATTTTACATACGTATTCACACCACTGAGAGTTAACCTTTGGCAGTGATTACAGCTGTGAGTCTTTCTGGGTAAGTGTCTAAGAGCTTTGCACACCTGAATTGTACAATATTTGCAAATGTATTCTTWAAAAAATTCTTCAAGCACTGTCAAGTTGGTTGTTGACCATTGTTAGATGGCCATTTTKATTTCTTGCCATAGCTTTTCAAGCCAATTTAAGTCAAAACTGTAACTAGGCCACTCAGGAACATTCAATGTCATCTTGGTAAGCAACTCCAGTGTATATTTGGCCTTGTGTTTTAGGTTATTGCCCTGCTGAAAGGTGAATGTGTCTCCTAGTGTCTGTTGGAAAGCAGACTGAACCAAGTTTTCCTCTAGGATTTTCCCTGTGGTTAGCTCTATTCCATTTCATTCTATCCTAAAAAAATGACGATGACAAGCATACCCATAACATGATGCAGCCACCACCATGCTTGAAAATATGAAGAGGGGTACTCAGTGATGGGTTTTTATATTTGCCCCAAACATAATGCTTTCTATTCAGGACATAAAGTTTGTTTCTTTACCCTATTTTTTKAACTTTACTTTAGTGCCTTATTGCAAACAGGATGCATGTTTTTGAATATTTTTATTCTGTACAGGCTTCCTTCTTTTCACTCTGTCAATTATCTTTGCTTTGTGGAATAACTACAATGTTGTTGATCCATTCTCATTCATCTATCAAAGCCATTAAACTATGTAACTGTTTTAAAGTCACCATTGCCTTTATGGTGAAATCTCTGAGCGGTTTCCTTCCTCTCTGGTAACTGAGTTAGGAAGGACACCTGCATCTTTGTAGTGACTGGGTGTATTGATACACCATCCAAAGTGTAATCAATAACTTCACCATGTTCAAAGGAATATTCAATGTCTGCTTTCAAATTTTTTTTTAACAATCTACCAATAGCTGCCCTTCTTTGCGAGGCATTGGAAAACCTTCCTAGTCTTTGTGGTTGAATCTGTGTTTGAAATTCACTGTTTGACTGAGGGACCTTACAAATTGTATGTGTGGGGTACCAAGATGAGGTAGTAATTCAAAAAATCATGTTGAACACTATTATTGCACACAGAGTGTGTCCATGCAACTTATTATGTGACCTGTTAAGCAAAAGTTTACTCCTGAACTTATTTAGGCTTGCCTAAACAAAGGGGTTGATTTTCATTTTTAATTAATAATAAAAAAAGTCTAAAACATAGTTCCACTTTGACATTATGTGGTATTGTGTGTAGACACACAATCTCAATTTAATCCATTTAAAATTCAGTCTGTAACACGACCAAACTTGGAAAAAGTCAAGGGGTGTGAATACTTTCTGAAGGCACTGTAGACAGTGAATCCACTTACAGTGGCAAAGTGTTTTTCCTCTCCTAAATAAAGCCATATCTCCTCCGTCTCACCCAAAGCACTTGCACTTAAGCTCGCAATGATACCAACATAAACACATGCCGTGTTCTTCATTGCAATTTGTAGTCCGGAGTGTTTAATGAAACTGAGATGTTTTTCCGGAACAGATTCACACAGAAAGAAAGAACAACAGCAGRGAAAGCATCGCCGAGCACAGCAGGTACTCCTGAGTAACAGTGTAACAAATACCTCCCAAAGAATGTTATTTAAATGCCCCATCTGCTTTGACAGGTGCTGTTTGGAATGTAACCCCACAGGGGACAACCTTGTAACTTTTTATGCGCCTCTTTGTAACTGGGAAAGAAAACACTGAACGCCGAATCTCTTTTTTTTTGTGTCAACCCTCTGTCTCACACCTAAAAGATACAGTACACGACGGTTTTGAGGCCTTAAAACTTGTTCAAAACCATCTGAGTTCACGCCGTGATGCTCCACTGTGCTCCACCCCACTCCCCACTGTGCTCCCCACTATTTACAAAAGAAAATGTACGTGTTTATGTACAATTATGTGTGTTTTGTGTGTGTGTGTGTGTGCGTACATTCGTGCATTCGTGCATACATGCATCTGTGTGTACATATGTGTTGTTTGTGTGTGTGTGTGTTTTGTGTTGGCATGATTTGCAGTAATATACACGTTATAAGGTGTTTCGTGACCAACACAAACAGTTCTATGAAACCTGTTTATTTATAATAAATCAATGCACCTGTTTTCACCGCTTCGCTGTGAAGACGAATTACACATTTAATAAATGATGACACCCAGTGCACAATGACAATTACCTGACTTATTTTCCATTAGGGTTGAAATGGAAGACACCTTACACTGTCACGGATGACAGAGCGTAAACGGTATCCTTTAGCTTTAATTGGACCATGTATCTCCCCATCACAATAGCCCCACACACTCAATCATCACCCASCCTTGCCTCAGCCTCCCAGCCCGTCCACAGCCCRGCAAATCTCTCCGTACGCGCATTTAGACTAGATTAATACCAGAATATTAATACCATTTTTTTTCTTCTTCTCCCTCCCCTTTGTCTAGGTCAAGCATGCACTTCAGAAGTATCTCGTCGTTTGTTGTTCGTTTTCCTCTCGCGTCTTGTCATCATTCTTTGTTATCTTAAAATGGTTTATGAAAGCGTTTGATTTAATTGCTCCGCCATACCCTTGATTACGGTGTGCAGTTGTCATTATGCTTCCTGAAGGATAATTGTTATCGGTGTAGAGATCACAGAGATTGCCGTCATGTGTGTTTTGCATCTCTCAGACAGATGATATCTGCCATTGCAGCAAGGTTGATTTCTTAGACGGCAATTGCTGTAGTTTAAAGGAGGCCAATGTCTTTCTGCACAATTTTTCGGTCAGTTATTTAGTTGTATTTTTTTCCCTCAGGTAAAAGATACAAACCACACACTCCTCACGAACAGTGTGGTCATAGGTCATACATCATACGTTGACTAACATTTGACAATTTAGGAGCTGGAGTTGTGTTGTCGTAATGTGGAAGAGGTTTTCTATTCCATTTCTATTATATTTCTATTCCACTACACTATAATCCTATGCATGAGGGTGCCTTACGCTAGGAGTAACAAAAGTGGAAGCCAACATTAGAGCTACAATCGTGGCAGACTTTAAAGGCTCAGTCTAGGCAAATGTTGACTTMACCTAAAATCAAGATAACTCATTTTAAGGGCCTGAGATGGAATCATTTCCCAAAGGTTTCAAATCACGTGAGAACCCTGAATAAAACAAACTCTTTGACGCAGGAGTAAAAGCTGAAACTAAACTGAAAGAAAGAAAGAAATTGCAARAGTATTGTTTCAAAACTTAAAGAATGCAAGACTCCTTGGAGAAAGAAGTGGAAGAAAAAAAACTAAAGAAAGCAGTGGCCAGACATCCTGGCATCTGTTACTATTAATTTACTGCTCACTGCTTTCAATGTGATTTCCCTCCATATGCTTCAGACGCTGCTGCCTTCCTTCTTCTGAAACAAACGGCTTTTTCCTCTGAATAATTCACTGAACACACAGAGAGAGTGGTTGGAATACGGTCCCCGTAAAAGCACCATAAACAATTTATCCACCGCTCTATCATTAAAAGATGTCATTCCCATTTCCTGAGATACTCTGTTATATTTTTGGTCATTAGGTTCTAGTCTTGACACACTTACCTAAAACAAAAACACACACCTTGGTGAACATTCAGTCATCAGACAGACAGGTAACCTACCTGTCTGTCTGATGGGGGATTTATTTTGGGGGATTTATATTTGGTTCCCATGGCTAGGTTGGTCTCTATATCAGATGAAGTGCCGGTGTGTCTTGCACATTGTAATGTGTTTAGCCTAAAATGTACCTTAACATAAATCTATTCGTTTAAAGCACATGGAGACAGAAACTCCCTCTGAAACCCCCTAGCAGATAACAGTCTCCAGAATGCTGTATTGTAGAACAAATACATTACAACATTTTAGGTCTAGAGGGTCAACATATTGTCAAATACTTACCTCAGAAATGAGGACAATCTTGTGTACTTTTTTGCAGTTTACATACAGTAATTGCATGTTTATTTTACTTGATTGAAGCTCAAGCTTAATGTAGCGTAGCTCACCCAAATCACACATCAATCTCATGGGTATGTATACCTAGAAAACAGCTTACACTCTAGGCCCAGTCAGTGAGAGATTTGGGTTTTATATTATTTTGGCTGGGTGTCTGCCCTTGTCTATCCTTGATCTCAGATACACCACCCTGCGAGTTGCTGGCTACCGAAATATCACAGCAGTGTTTCCACAATTCACCCAAAGCAARGGTTGGACATGGGGTATTTTCTCCTGTTACAGACACAGCAAAAAATAAACAAGAGCATCTTTGTTGGCAAAAGGGGGAACTTTCCAACATTTATTTTTTCATACGTTGCTCATCCACTGATGACTGCATGGTAAATTCACAGTCATGGGAAACGTATGCTACTATCCACCATGCCATATAAACCATGGCCAGCGATAACAAGCATCGCAACAGCCAACCTTTCCTCTCAGAGACATGTTTGTCAACCTACTAAACCGGAGACAAGACGAGATCTTAAAAGATGTTCATAATGTAAAGCAAGTGAAATGTTCTGAATGGACAGYGTACAAAAATAGCAATAAGTGTATAATTGGGTACACAATGACTGAATTCATACAGTACATATCAAAGGGTCCAGCGTTACTGTGGCATTATGTTTTCTCGATAATGTGTCCATTGATATGTCCTCATTGCAGCATTACTGTCTCTAGGCATATCAGACTCTTTCGCGGTAATCCCCACATGCTTGTTTTGAAGAATTAGACCCCCAAAAAATGACAAAAAAAAAACAGAAAAACTGCCAAAGTTTCAAACTCCTTCCTTGTAAGTGACGAAGCTAGGAGACACTCGGTCCCTTGTGCTCTCGACTCATACCAGTCTCAGACAATGGTAAATGGGAAAGCTGGATCCTGTTGTCCCTTCTTTTTTTCTGCTTTTCCCCCCAAGTGRTACTGATCTGACTGCCAGAGTTCGGGAGTTACATGATGTCATTTCTTGATAGGATGATGGTCTTCTCCACTCCCACCGAGCCAGGGGCAGCACATATCACCGTTTTACTTCCACTTCTCCACATTTACCGTCACTGCTCAGAGACATTATCTGGCGGGGATGAAGATGTACATCTTGAAAGAGAGGAACAAGATCTGATTTTCCTCCGATAAGAATCAGGAGCATTTTACCGCAGTGACTCATCATATCCTATCATAGACTTATTTCCTCCCATGATTTGTATTACAGAAATAAGAGAAATTACATTTAGGCCTACATACAGAAATGCAATAAACGGTACTCTGAAATGGGATAATGARCGTTATTCATTTATTAACACTGAGTTTTGAGCAAAGAGCTTTCATCCTTATCTGGTTAGATTCATTGAGTTCCGTTTGATCAAAGCAAATAGGGGGAAACACCAGCGGCTTCAGACYATTCTTCCCCAAGTTTCAACTTTAAYTGGTCTGATTCGCAGGGCAGCTGATTTTATTAGGATGTGTACACTACAAACTCAGGAAATAAGATACGAGGGGAAATATGACTGTTTTTGATATCACACACTGGCATTTCATGATGATTTGATGACTGTACACTTGGACTCATTCTTTCTTGGACTCATTCTTTCTTAGGTCTGACCTCAGTAGAACTACTCTGTGACTATAGAGCAACTTCAGTTCGAACTTTGGTTTTTCTAAGGTCAACGACTGTGTGGCAATACAGCAGTATGTCTAATTTAGTCTAGCGGGCCAAGGCCTAGTGTGTGGCCATTCAATCRGCTTATCGTAGACGTTCCCTAGATTTTATATTACTACAGATTATCGATGAAAGTACATAGTCACATCAACATTTTGTTTTCGAAACTTTTGCATGTTTGTCTCCATCTTGCTAATGATAGATGCATTTCAACAGTGAAGATTCATCAATTATTGCCCCTCTTTCTTTCTGCTCAGATTGGGATCAGTAAATAGAGATGAACTCAAAACAGAACGGGGCTGCACCATCAGCGACCTGGAACAATTGAGGCCTTTGTGTGTGTGTGTGTGTGTGTGACGCCTGAGCATGTGTGATGCCTGAGTGTGTGTCTGTATAGCCTGTATACATCCTGTATGTGTGGGCTGTGTGAAAGACCTGTGCGTGTTTTTATGTGTTTCCTGCGTGTTTGCAAGGCCGGTGTACTATATGAGACCTGTGGCTATCGGCAGCATCTTTCTCCTTGTTCGTTGGCGCTGGATGCCATTCCAGTTCGAAGCGAACACCAAAGGGATGATGTTAGCAGGCCCAGGGCCATCCAGAGGTAACGGTCCCCTGTAAACCACATGAGTTCATACAGACCTTCTGACCTTTCCCCAACAAATGGAAGGAATTACAACCAGCTAATGAGGATGCATTCTGAGTTCAGGTACAAAGGAATGAAGGTGTGAATTAATTAGTCTACTGTACAGAATGCCAGATGCATTTGCTAACAGAAAAGTCTGGGTTCTTGAGTTTAACCTGTTTTCATTTGCCAGTGTCTTGTAGGATTGTTACTGTCAAGAAGTATTTATGAATTGCAGGATGCATGGATTGATGGAGATAGGAGCGCAAGTGAACCCAGACAAAGGTTGCCTAAATGTTATGTGACAGGGAGCATTCCCAGGAGATTGACTGATTGTATTTTCACATACTGTTCTTTATGTAACTCCAAGCAAACTGTTTCCCCACTAGAGGCCCTGTCACACCCTGATCTGTTTCACCTGTCTTTGTGCTTGTCTTCACCCCCCTCCAGGTGTCGCCCATCTTCCCCATTTATCCCCAGTGTATTTATACCTGTGTTCTCTGTTTGTCTGTTGCTAGTTCGTTTTGTTTCGTGAAACCTACCAGTGGTTTTCCCCTTGCTCCTGTCTGTTCTGGTTCCTGTTTCTAGTTTTTCCCGGTTTCAACCATTCTGCCTGCCCTGACCTGAGCCTGCCTTCCGCTCTGTACCTTGCACACCACATAGGATTATTGACCACTGCCTGCTCTGACCCTGAGACTGCCTGCCGTTCTGGACCTTTTGCACCCTCTCTGGATTACTGACCTCTGCCTGCCCTTAGCCTGTCGTTTTGCCTGCCCCTGTTCTAGTAATACACTTTTGTTACTTCGACACTGTCTGCATCTCTTACCTGCATCTCTTACCTTACATGTTGTGGGGTAAAGAGGCTTATTTTTGAACAGGTAAAATCACAGTAATCATGATTCTGTCTCATGGTCAAGTGATGATCATGTCTCAATATTGCATTGGTATTTTATTTTGAAGACAGTATGACCCTTAAACAGTGACCCTTGAACAAAGTGACCCTTAAACAAAGCTTTTATTGGTTGATCTGTATCTACTGATGCAATCTTAAAGAAATTAGACAAATGTGAAGTCAATCTGGCTACTGTAGCTGGATGGTACGAGGAACCCGAGGCTAACATAAATACAAGAGCAGATGTCCTGCTATTTGTGTCGCAGTCGCCTTACTGTCCTGTATGTATGCTGCATTTTTTTGCGGTTTGAGGAAAATACATTTTGGAAAGCAGAAGCCTGTACTTAACTGTGTTAGTAAGCCCTCTTGGTTAGCTAATGGGTTTATTTTGAAAGTGTTAATTGTTGTAATTGTTAGAATTGTACCTCAGACACGATGAGATGTCAGCGAAACTGTTATTTATTGATGAAAGCGATGTCGTACACACTCCAGCTCAACGAYCTAATACATCAAACTCTCGCCTATGCTTTCTTTCAGATTCAGATTGAGCCTTATGGGACGGTACAGCGTTCCTTTTCTAATTGCCTTTAATGAAATACCAGTGAGGACCAGGGATCTGCTCCCATCTAGTTCTTGGTGGGTGAAGAAGCCAGGGATGTGAGGGAGAGGGATCAGAGGGTATGGCTGCGTCCCAAATAGCAGCCTATTATGCACTACTTTTGACCAGAGCCCTATTGGCCCTGGTTAAAAGTAGTGCACTACAAAGGGAATAGGGTGCCATTTGGGATGAAGCCTATGTGTTTAGTATCAGTGTTTGTCCTGGAATGTTGGCTAATTAGAAAGCTGTAGTCGTGGCTACAATTGTTTCATAAGAATTATTTGTGTGTGTTGTGTGTGTGTGTGTGTGGGTGTGTGTGTTGTGTGTGTCGCTTACCCTAGTAAACACCAAACCCAGATAATCCACAG
>NW_019957678.1:158984-165457 GCF_002910315.2 Salvelinus sp. IW2-2015 | reverse complement strand
CGACACTGTGTGGTATAAATAACCCTTATGGTCAAGCTGCACAGTGTTTAATTTACTCCTCACAAGTCGAATGTCGACATTGTGCGTGTGCGTGTGCGTGTGTGCTGTTGTTGTTGTGTGTGTGTTGTGTGCGTGTGGCGTCGTGTTGCGTGGTGGCGTGGCGTGCGGTTGCGCTGCCGTCGTGGTCGCTGCGTGCGGCGTGCGTGCGTTGCGTTGCGTTGCGTGTGTGTGTGTGTGTGTGTGTGTGTGTGATGTGTGTGAAAGTTTTCTTTAGGGAAATGGCCAATAATAGCAGGACAGGGCCAAGGATGGTGCTGTTGTGGAGCAGTTGAAGCCACGTTCCACCATCTCGTATTATATTGTTACACCCTGAATTATCTCATGTGTCACTTTCACAGGGAGAGGACAACCTGGTTAAAACTGCCGAAGCACTTAAGGCAACTGTTACTAGTAACTAACTAACTAGCAATAGAGACAGACACCAAGGAGAGGAAAAGATAACAAGTAACTAGATTGTGTCATTTTTGAGACTCCTTTCTTTCTCAGCCAGCAGGTCCAGATATTACAATTGCTGAATGACAGGGGGAGTTTACAGCACCCTGCTAAGTCTGTTTATTAGCATCAACACTTCATTAGAACAGATCACATCGATAACCCTCACTAAGTATAAATAWACACAGGGAAATCCCCTATTAAGTACATTATTCCATCTCACATTTTTRGGGAATAGCCCTGCCTGTAATTTATTGAATAATTGTCCATAAATGGGGAAACCATAAGTGCAAAAAGAAAAGYAGCATCACTAAGGGTTTTCTTGAAAGATTGATAAATACGGTGGAATCTCAATTAGGCTTTGGAGGGGAATGCAGATATTAAATATTTGGTCAAGAATCTAATTAGCCAGAGGTAATTAAACAGTCTCACACTAGGTCATTAATCTTTTCCGTGGACCTTTGATGTTTTGCATACTGTCTTGCAGTCATTAATAAAATTCCTAACGCTTTGCTTTGTGGTGTTTTATCATCGCCAGATGATTTTTGTGTGTGTGCACGAGCACAAGAGCAAAGTCTCAACACATCACAAGGGCTCTCTCTCTCCCTCTCTCTCTCCTCTTGCTCTCTCCACAGTTAATTTACTTTTTGTGCATATTACATTTAAAGTTGCACTGTCCCCTCTTTTTTTGGAGGCACAATTACAGCGGCAGATCAAATTAAATTATTCTGCAAGCACAGCTTGTTTGGAGTGTAAAACATCGACGGGCGGGCGGGCGGGCGGCAGTGGGCACCAGAGTGTGTGGCGTGTCAACGCCTCAGAAAAGAAGGGACGAGAGAAAAAGAGAAGAACTGAATTGTGTGGCCATTGTGTCCCCTATAATTAAACTCTACAATCAGTCCATCTCAAACCAGTCATGCCATAAATATGAAAGAGATGAGCTTCAGTTCTTTATACGTTATACAGTAGCAGGGTAGTCTATAGTCTGGACTCATCAGTGGCAGTTGTAACCCTTTGACCACGGCTTCAACAACAACAATCCAATACACTGTTACTACTGCTACAGTGCCTGTGCATGCCTGCGTGCACATGCAAGTGTGTGCTAGGGTGTGCGCTTGTCTGTACATGCATGCGTCTGTGTGTGTGTGCATGTATGTGTGTCTGCGTGCATGTGTGTGAGAGAGACACAGACAGGAAGTGAGTGACATTAATGCACAGCTATCATAGTGGGATGGTGTACGTGGTATAGAGAGACGGGCAGCCGTTACCGAAGGACGACATGCCTCAGATATAACACAACAGACGAAAGGAAAGGGCCATGGGTGGCTTGCATTAACCATGAGGCGAGTAGGTCACAAGGCAAGACAATATTGTTTGATGTCTTTTGTCTCACATTCATTTGTATTGTTCACATTCCAAGCATATGAACATATTTTATTTATTCAACCTTTATTTTACTTTGAAGTTTCCTTTGAAAAAACACTTTGAAAACAAGAACTGCAGATACAATATGGTTGTTAAAGAAATCGGAGATACAGTATAGAGGACAAATCGGGTTCTGTAGATTGGAATCACTCTCTGAAAATCCCACTCTCTGAAACTCACTCTCCATCTCTCTCCATCCTCTTCACTGTCATTGAAAAAACTGAAGTGGTTGCCTGGAGGTCTATTTTTACTCCTGACTGAAAAAGAAAAAGCCTCCTTTTTCACCTCATGTTGTAGCGCGACATAGGAACTCTCGCTCCCCACTGTTAAAAATCCCCCAAATTTTGGTTCCCCTCTTTTGACCAGAGCCCTTCTTTTGACCCGGGCCCAACGTGCACTAGATAGGGAATAGGCTTCCATTTGGGACGTGGACAGAGAGAGAAAAAATAAAAGATATTCAGAGAGAGCACTGATGCCAAACATGCCACCTCACAGCTCCCAGTCAACTCAGAGGTCACAGTCAGAGCAGCTGGGCATGGGAGAAGCGCTCAATTCTAGAACCATTATATCATTTCCTGTTCTGTTTCCTGTCAGCCGGAGCTGCCAAAAAAGCCTTTTAATGGGCAATTTCCACAGGGCATAGGGAGGAAACCAAGAGGGAGAGCTTAAAAGTTCTTTATGCGGTAGGGAAGGAGGGAGAGAAAAATGCAGTTATGGGAATCGCACCGAAGGGACTTTAGATTTACATGTTGGGATCATGTCAAGGGTTGGTTATGAAGAGAGAGAAAAAGGGGGAAAGACACAGGATGGTATTAAACTGAAATAACCATGTTACTGTACTGTGTACACTTCAGTACTGTCTCTGGTACACTTCAGTACTGTCTTGTACACTTCCAGTACTGTCTCTGGTACACTTCAGTACTGTCTCTGTACACTTCAGTACTGGTCTCTGGTACACTTCAGTACTGTCTCTGGTACACTTCAGTACTGTCTCTGGTACACTTAGTCTCGTACACTTCAGTACTGTCTCTGGTACACTTCAGTACTGTCTCTGGTACACTTCAGTACTGTCTCTGGTACACTCAGTACTGTCTTGCATACACAGTACTGTATGTACAGTACAGTGAGTTCATTGGAGAAGCCTCCTAACTTGCAATCCATCACCTCCTTCTTCTTCCCCTCTTTACCTCTACCCAGACAAGTGTGGGTTGTTGTTGTTGTAGGAGAGCCCCCTGGCCACTCTTTGTCACTATCCGCCTTTTCTGAAGTGTCTCAGAGAGAGAGAGAGAAGAGAGAGAGAGAGAGAGAGAGAGAGAGAGAGAGAGAGAGAGAGAGAGAGAGAGAGAGAGAGAGAGAGAGAGAGAGAGAGAGAGAGAGAGAGAGAGATCCTCAAAGCCAAGGCACATTTCATCTGCTGGCTGGCGGAGCAGAGAGAGGAAGGAATATTTCAGGTTACCTGATAAACGGAGATTGTCGCTGAGAGCGTTAGCAGATAAAATTATTTTGAGAGCGAGCACAATGGCAGAGGTGCTTATGTTAATCCTCTCACTTTAAAAAGGAGCAGCAAATAAGATAAGCTCCTGCCTCAAGGTAGAAGGCCTCCGTTTTGTGTGTGTCGGGGCTGCTGTATTCACTTCACCCATTGGGTGAAGACTCCTTTAGCGAATCCTGTCCAAGTATGTGTCATGAGAATTTGCATAATTCACACCTACTCRACACGCTACACGGTGACAGCATCATAACCCCCCCACCCCACCCCGAACCCCCACAAACAATATCTTCTTCTCCTTCGCAGCACAGGAAACAAACACAACAACAGCGTTGCCCGCACCCCTTTAAGTCTAAACTTTCTCTCTTCTCATACCTTGCATCCACACTTTTGTGTGTTGACTTAAAATGGATGATATAATACTGAGATAGACTCAAATCTTGGATTCCTATTCTGTGTGTATTTGTCACATTCAGGAAACCTGGGGGAGGGAGTCTCATGAGACCTTATGAGGTGTCAGGTTTGACTTTCAGGGGGCTTGTATTCTGTGATCCACGTATGCACACACACACACGCACACACACCTATTAGCAGCCAGCCACTGTCTGATGCACTTTCTTCCCTTAGCAAAACGCTCCGATGATAGTCTGTTAGGAGTCGTAATTAAATGCGCTTGTTAAACAATAGCTCCTAATGAGGAATACAACACTTCTAAACAATGAGATCTGATTAAACTAAGACGCTATACTGGCTGATGAAGATAAATGAAGGTGCAAGAAGAACAAGGAGGAGAGGAGAAAATCAYGCAGGTTTTTGTGGGTGTTAGGCTACTTTTCCCAGCAGGGCATGATTTCAAGGCTTTGACCAAAATGACCATTGTGACATACAGAAGGGTGATATTGTAGCTATGGTGGAATGAACCACTGTTATATGCAGGTAAATAAATCCACATCTGCCTATTTTTCTGTAAGTTCAAACATATTCCATCTTTTGTGGGGGGAAAAGTCCATAGAAATGGGGCTCTTTTGTTGCATTCCTTAGAAAATTAAAAGCCCTAAATATGTTTTGAATTATTCTGTGGAGCTGTACAGTATACGATACATTACACGCAGCAGCYGTGACCTGACATAGCTTAAAAGTACTTTTGAAAAGCCATTGAAATACCGAGAGGGTGGGGAAATTGAAGGAGGGCTAAGATAAGAGTAGTCCTGTAGAACATAATTATATGTTTTATTACTGGGTGTAAAGCAATTGAAAGGAGTGTATTCAACCTGAGATTCAAGCATAGCGAGTTCAGGAGTTCTGGAAAAAAAAGAGAATACTCCTTTCTAAATGGCGGAAAGGAGGGAAAACCCTGAATAAAGTAGCTAGCTAAGGTCATATAATAATCTTATCATAATTATTTTATTTGGGAGCAGACTAGGCTCCTGCAAGCTTTTACCACAGGGATCAGGATTATGGTCCATCTTGTTCTGGTGGAGGTTGGGGAGAAGAACCAGGGAACCAGCATCCATGTTAGGCACTTAATCCCTCGGTGTGTCCCAATAATATCTCCTTTCTCCTGAAGTGTGCACCCGTTCACTACTTCCCACAAATCTAAACACATTGGATTAATGGAGGCATGGACTAGTGGAATTTTCCACCACATTTCTTATACCAGTCATTTCCTTTCAAATCAGTGAAGTGAAGTTGACAAGTGCATACTTCGCGAGGCAGGAGAGATAATTGGGAAATAACCACTATCTGCTCCCCATCCAGCAGCCATGCACTGCAGCTGACCCTGTGGCTGACCCTGTGGCTGACCCTGTGGCTGACCCTGTGCTTCCAAAAAACCCTATTGTAGACCTTATCTTCATGAATTCTCACATTCATTGATTCGAACATTTACACTTCATTATTTTTTAAAGAAAGTTGATTTAATTGATTCATTCATACTGTTGAAGTCGGAAGTTTACATACACTTAGGTTGGATTCATTAAAACCACTTGTTTTTCAACTACTCCACACATTTCTTGTTAACAAACTATCGTTTTGGCAAGTCGGTTAGGACATCTACTTTGTGCATGACACAAGTAATTCTTCCAACAATTGTTTACAGACAGATTATTTAACTTATCATTCACTGTATCACAATTCTAGTGGGTCAGAAGTTTACATACACTAAGTTGACTGTGCCTTTAAACAGCTTGGAAAATTCCAGAAAATTATGTTATGGCTTTAGAAGCTTCTGATAGGCTAATTGACATCATTTGAGTCAATTGGAGGTGTACCTGTGGATGTATTTCAAGGCCTACCTTCAAACTCAGTGCCTCTTTGCTTGACATCATGGGAAAATCAAAAGAAACCAGCCAAGACCTCCGAATTAAAATTGTAGACCTCCACAAGTCTGGTTCATCCTTGGGAGAAATTTCCAAACGCCTGAAGGTACCACGTTCATCTGTACAAACAATAGTACTGAGGAGAGAGTGATAACTCCTTACGTTTTCATTCTAGTACAACAATAGTACGCAAGTATAAACACCATTGGACCACGCAGCTGTCATACCGTCAGGAAGGAGACGCGTTCTGTCTCCTAGAGATGAACGTACTTCGTGGCAAAAAGTGCAATCAATCCCAGAACAACAGCAAAGGACCTTGTGAAGATGCTGGAGTACAAAGTATCTATATCCACAGTAAAACGAGTCCTATATCGACATAACCTGAAAGGCCGCTCAGCAAGGAAGAAGCCACTGCTCCAAAACCGCCATAAAAAGCCAGACTCGGTTTGCAACTGCACATAGGGGAAAAGATTGTACTTTTTGGATAAATGTCCTCTGGTCTGATGAAACAAAAATAGAACTGTTTGACCATAATTACCATCGGCATGTTTGGAGGGAAGGGGGACGCTTGCAAGCCGAAGAACACCATCCCAACTATGAAGCACGTGGTGGCAAGATCCTGTTGTGGGGGTGCTTTGCTGCAGGAGGGACTGGTGCACTTCACAATAGAATGGCATCATGAGGGAGGAAAAGTATGTGGATATATTGAAGCAACATCTCAAGACATCAGTCAGGAAGTTAAAGCTTTC
>NW_019957678.1:137244-158959 GCF_002910315.2 Salvelinus sp. IW2-2015 | reverse complement strand
GCAAGTATAAACACCATTGGACCACGCAGCTGTCATACCGCTCAGGAAGGAGACGCGTTCTGTCTCCTAGAGATGAACGTACTTCGTGGCAAAAAGTGCAAATCAATCCCAGAACAACAGCAAAGGACCTTGTGAAGATGCTGGAGTACAAAAGTATCTATATCCACAGTAAAACGAGTCCTATATCGACATAACCTGAAAGGCCGCTCAGCAAGGAAGAAGCCACTGCTCCAAAACCGCCATAAAAAAGCCAGACTACGGTTTGCAACTGCACATAGGGGAAAAGATTGTACTTTTGGATAAATTTCTCTCTGGTCTGATGAAACAAAAATAGAACTTGTTTGACCATAATTACCATCGGCATGTTTGGAGGAAAAGGGGGACGCTTGCAAGCCGAAGAACACCATCCCAACTATGAAGCACGTGGTGGCAAGATCCTGTTGTGGGGGTGCTTTGCTGCAGGAGGGACTGGTGCACTTCACAAAATAGATGGCATCATGAGGGAGGAAAAGTATGTGGATATATTGAAGCAACATCTCAAGACATCAGC
The DNA here is from genome assembly GCF_002910315.2 of Salvelinus sp. IW2-2015. Taxonomy (NCBI): domain Eukaryota; kingdom Metazoa; phylum Chordata; class Actinopteri; order Salmoniformes; family Salmonidae; genus Salvelinus; species Salvelinus sp. IW2-2015. Next base: position 158,409 of record NW_019957678.1, on the reverse strand, counting down.
AGGAAGTTAAAGCTTGGTCGCAAATGGGTCATCCAAATGGACAATGACCCAAGCATACTTCCAAAGTTGTGGCAAAATGGCTAAAAGACAACAAAGTCAAGGCCATCACAAAGCTCTGACCTCAATCCTATAGAAATTTGTGGTCAGAACTGAAAAACGTGTGCGAGCAAGGAGGCCTACAATCCTGACTCAGTTACACCAGCTCCGTCAGGAGGAATGGGCCAAAATTCACCCAACTATTTTGGAAGCTGTGGAAGGCTACCCGAAACATTTGACCCAAGTTAAACAATTTAATAGCAATGCTACCAAATACTAATTGAGTGTATGTAAACTTCTGACCCACTGGAATGTGATGAAAGAAATAAAAGCTGAAATAAATAATTCTCTCTACTATTATTCTGACATTTCACATAAATGTCAGGAATTGTGAAAAATTGAGTTTAAATGTATTTGCCTAAGGTGTATGTAAAATCATTCGTCTCTTTTTTGCAAAAGGTTAGTGCTTATTCACTTTTCACATCTGAGTGTACGTGGCAAAGTTTACTTGAGAGTTGAAATCTGTAGTGCAAATAAAAAATTATTGTGTGATTATTTATTATTTCCCCTCTATCTGTGTACTTTGAATGTCAGAGTTGCTTACCTTTCTAGTTTCCGTCTCTTTTAGAACAACGGGTCAACACTGTATGTTGGACTCGCGCTGGCACAGGGAGAGGTTCCAACCGTTGACAAAAGTACATCCGTCTTTTTACGTTGCAGAACATCAAAGGAGATTCTGTTTCCCCCTCATGTGAGAGGTGTGTCCTCATTGTTCAGTTCGAGGTCTGCATCCAAATTGCGCCCTATTGCGCCCTATTCCCATAAGGCGCTGGTCAAAAGTTGTGCACTATTTAGAGAACAGTGTGTCATTTTGGACAAAACCCACAATGGCTATGTTTACACCAGAAGCCAATTCAGATCTTTTTTCCACGAATTGCTATTTTGACCAATCACATCAGATCTTTTCAAAACAGATCTTTTTCAGAACGGATCTAATTGGTCAAAAGAACAATTAGTAAAAAAATATTAGAATTGAGCTGCCTGTGTAAACACAGCTAATTTAGATTTAGTTTAAACACAATGGCTTTTTCGTTACATTAAGTAAAAAGTAAATATGAAACATCACGAAAATACTTGATGATATAAGTATACAGTACTGTAGTTTATAGAGTTGTGTCAGTGAAATGAGCCTCTTGGGAGCTGCAACCTACTAGAGAACTACAAATCAGACATAAGCTACAGTATATAGTACATTTCTGTACTGTATCATTCAAGGGTTATTTCAAATAATTTGTTTCTCTTTGAAATACTGTTTACGCACAGATCTAACTCCCACACGACCTCTGTGCGGTACATGAAAGTTAGAAGCACACAACGTGAGAGAAGTTATGCCCAGACTGATCAAAGTCATTAATCCAATGCGATGTATGTTAAAGGTGATAACATTCACTCAGACCATTTCCGGAGACCTTCTCCCTTACCTCACCTCGCTCATCAACTCATCCTTGACCGCTGGCTACGTCCCTTCCGTCTTCAAGAGAGACGAGAGTTGCACCCCTTCTGAAAAAACCTACACTCGATCCCTCGATGTCAACAAACTACAGACCAGGATCCCTCTTTCTTTTCTCTCCAAAACTCTTGAACGTGCCGTCCTTGGCCAGCTCTCCTGCTATCTCTCTCAGAATGACCTTCTTGATCCCAAATCAGTCAGGTTTCAAGACTAGTCATTCAACTGAGACTGCTCTTCTCTGTGTCACGGAGGCGCTCCGCACTGCTAAAGCTAACTCTCTCTCCTCTGCTTCATCCTTCTAGACCTATCGGCTGCCTTTGATACTGTGAACCATCAGATCCTCCTTCTCCACCCTCTCCGAGCTGGGCATCTCCGGCGCGGCCCACGCTTGGATTGCGTCCTACCTGACAGGCGCGCTCCTACAGGTGGGCGTGGCGAGAATCTGTTCTCCGCACCACGGCTCTCACCACTGGTGTCCCCCAGGCTCTGTTCTAGGCCCTCTCCTATTCTCGCTATACACCAAGTCACTTGGCTCTTGTCATATCCTCACATGGTCTCTCCTATCATTGCTATGCAAGACGACACACAATTAATCTTCCTTTCCCCCCTCTGATAACCAGTGGTGAATCGCATCTCTGCATGTCTGCAGACATATCAGTGTGGATGACGGATCACCACCTCAAGCTGAACCTCGGCAAGACGGAGCTGCTCTTCCTCCCGGGAAGGACTGCCCGTTCCATGATCTCGCCATCACGGTTGACAACTCCATGTGTCCTCCTCCCAGAGTGCTAAGAACCTTGGCGTGATCCTGGACAACACCCTGTCGTTCTCAACTAACATCAAGGCGGTGACCCGTTCCTGTAGGTTCATGCTCTACAACATTCGCAGAGTACGACCCTGCCTCACGCAGGAAGCGGCGCAAGGTCCTAATCCAGGCACTTGTCATCTCCCGTCTGGATTACTGCAACTCGCTGTTGGCTGGGCTCCCTGCCTGTGCCATTAAACCCTACAACTCATCCAGAACGCCGCAGCCCGTCGGTGTTCAAACTTTCCCAAGTTCTCTCACGTCACCCCGCCCTCCGCTCTCTCCACTGGCTTCCAGTTGAAGCTCGCATCCGCTACAAGAACCATGGTGCTTGCCTACGGAGCTGTGAGGGAACGGCACCTCCGTACCTTCAGGCTCTGATCAGGGCCCTACACCCAAACAAGGCACTGGCGTTCATCCACCTCTGCCTGCTCGCCTCCCTACCTCTGAGAAGTACAGTTCCCGCTCAGCCCAGTCAAAACTGTTTCGCTGCTCTGGCACCCAATGTGGAACAAACTCCCTCACGACGCCAGGTCAGCGGAGTCAATCACCACCTTCGGAGACACCTGAAAACCCCACCTCTTAGGAATACCTAGATAGGATAAGAAATCCTTCTAACCCCCCCCTAAAAGAGTATAGATGCACTATGTAAGGTTGTTCCACTGGATATCATAAGGTGAATGCACCAATTTGTAAGTCGCTCTGGATAAGAGCGTCTGCTAAATGACTTAAATGTAAATGTAAAATAACATTGCTTGTGTGAGTTTGTGTCCTTTTCTGCCTGTGTCCTTTCACAGCTCTTGTCAGAAGAGCTTCCCACCGTCCGTCAAAAAACGTCCCCAACCAGAGACCACAGGCAGTCCACAGCCAGTCCGCATCCTAAGCCGTAAACACAGTTGTTTTCCAAATGTAATTAAACAGAATAAATTTCTCTGAGGTTACAGTACAAACAAACAGACAGCTTTTTTTTTTTTGGTGGGGGACGAGGAGGGGCTGGAGGCCATAGTTACAGTAGGCCTAATAATATCTTCCCTGGGACTTAATTCAGTGGCTTTCTGAAGCGCTAGATTCTACTTTATTATCTCTGTCCACAGCCCTGGCCCTCTCTCCCCGCGCTGCTTCCCCCTCGTGCAGCGTCAATCCTGCTGGCTCGCCCTGGCCCCGGGATCCCTCTGTTCTCCGCTCAAGTTTTCACCACATGAAAGTGGGATCCCCCACTAGAGAAGGAGAGTCCGTAACGTGGCCTGTGGATGTGACTCTCTAACCTTTCACTCAGCAAACTTTCCCCTGACCTAATTTAGCTACAAATTAAATCCGAGAAGACACTTCATTAATTATACATTTTTTAGGGTGAAAAAAATGTAAGATTTAGAAATAGGAATGAAACGTGTACTGTACTGCATTCGGTTTGAAGGGTTAGTACTCAATAGTAGGCCAGCACAGATAGAGTTTCAAGTTGTGAGAAAGTGAGATGGTACACTAAATACACAAAAGTATGTGGACACCCCTTTAAATTAGTGGATTCGGCTATTTCAGCCACACCGGTGCTGACACGTGTATAAAATCGAGCACACAGCCATGCAATCTCTATAGACAAATATTGTCAGTAGAATGGCCTTACTGAAGAGCTCAGTGACTTTCAACTTTTCACGTCATAGGATGCCACCTTTTCCAACAAGTCAGTTTGTCAATTTCTGCCCTGCTAGATGTTGTGCCCGGTCTACTGTGGACTTATTGTGAATGGTATAAGTTTTGGAAACTCTCCTAGTCCGGTCCCCTCTCCAAACAACGCGCATGTTTCATCAGTCGCATTACAGAGTGAAGTGGTACTGGAGTGGCAGCTACACCACGCTCAACAGGAACGTGACTGCGCCGACAAGCGGTTGCCGCAACGGTAAAAATTGCGAGTCCTTCTCCTTCCGTGTTGTCAACATCTCCCTACCTCACAGACCTTTTCGAAAACTGACCCTCCACAGCCTAGTCCAGCATTCACAGCAGTCACAGAAGGCTGTGAGTCGTCGTAGGCTCGACAAAGCTCCCAAGTGGAAGATGAGTTTCCAGGTTCGTTGTCAAGCACCGGGAGTCACGCGGGATCTGCTCATCTAACACACGAAGACCACTTAGGAAGACCACACTCACACACTCACAGTGGCCAAGTGACTTAGCTGGATGATTCGAGCCGACAACTCAGTACGATTATCACTAGTCGAATTACCCACGACGGTAAATAGTAGCTTTAACAGCCATCTCACAGCCAGACAGCTGGGGATCTGTAGATACCGGTGATAAGCACAGGAGAACGGACTACCCGCCTATTGCGACATTCAGCCATCTACAAAGCTCGTCGCAGCAAAAATGTAATGATTAAGTTAGTTCTGTATGAGCCTCTCTGTAGAGGAGGCACGAGTCATATGGTTTGTGGCGTTGGGTTGACGTCATTGAAGTTGTTTCCTGCAAGGCATACAAGGCTAGGAGACTCACATACATCTCAAGCTCACAAATGTACAAGAAATATGGTTGAAATTAACATTCATTGTTCTCTTAACCACAGTCTGCATAATGCTTAATCAGAATAAGGAAGACTCATAGCACTAGTTGTGATACAGTATCTATGTACAAATATATACTCTTTTAACTTCTGCGCGGCAACAGTTATATCTGAGGAGGATAAGCTGCGTGTTTTCGATGGTGACACCGTCTTCTTCTCAGAGTGGGGACACCATGATATACCATACTTCCGTCCCCCGAACGTCAATTGATCGGTGCCAGCTAGACATGTTTGTGGAGATCAGAGGGCCGATACACAATCAAAGTACCCACACATCCATCCAGCTTCGCCAACTTAGCCTTTAAGACTATGTCTGGAAACAGTTAAAGCATGCATTTTAAACATCAGTGCAGGCGAAAAGAGATATAGACAGTGACTTGCCATGTGCGCAACAATGAGGAGCACCCATTAGACACACGTTCAAGAGCCGAATCATAATACCAATCCCATTATGATGAAATGGAGTAGCAATTGGAAACGTATCTGCGTCAGACTGCAGAGCGGCGATGGTGTCTACAATAAAATCGAGGTATAAGGTGACCCAACATCATTGCACCGAGTGCGCTCATACTATAAATACTTTTTCAGGTGGGTGTCGCGAAGCTATGGTTATTATTTCCCCTCCAGCAGGTCACAGGCTGAATGAAAGCACGAAAATCACAACAGGGGCGCAGCATCTGCGTCCATGCATATGCTTCCTAGCTGCAGAAAGCACTGCTATCCCAGAGTAAAGAGAAAGATGGAGGTCTGACTTTAAGTAGCAAGCATCAATGGTCGAATGCAAGGACGACGAAACGTGCTCATGTAGGAATGTCCAGTGTTTTATGGAGCACTATGATTGGACGAATTTGCATTAAGGTGAAGCCATATGCTGTTGTCCGCCTCAACTCACCAACGAGTAACTTGTTGTTGTGTGGTGCGAGTGTTAGGTGTAGTTGATGCACATATGTCTCTATATGCTCCCAGTACCTTCTCTATCTATTTGTGTTACCTCGTGGTACCTCCTCTTCACCCCCAGTAGTTCAGCGAGCTCAAGCAGGCTCTGTAGCTCTGCAACCTGGAGCTTGCGGGCAGAGAGGAGGTCCTCCCTGATGTGCTCGTGCTTGCAGCAGGTCTGCAGGAGGAACTTAACCTGCAGCACTACGCAGCAGCCTCCTCTTCTCTACCTCCTGCTTGGCCATCTGCTCCTTCCTCAAACGCCTTCTTCTGGGCTATTAGCAGCTTAAAGGCGAGTGTTAGATGGATTCTATTGGACCAAGCCAAAAATACTCCTACCACCTGATCATACCAATCGACGGCGTTGTGGATTTCAAATGGCTGAATAAGATAAAATACGCGATCGATCAAGACACAAAAATTCTCGGTGCAAGAGTTAAAGTCCATTATGTTGTCTTGTAAAAATACAAGGATGATTCATCATGAGTCTGGACAAAAAAAAAGTGAGCTGTTGACCAGCTAATAGTTCTACATTACTTGACACTGTTAATCTGACCATGCACTTAGAAGCAGGTGAAAGTCAAAATAACCATGAAAGCAATCAAGCAGCAGAATGGAACAGCGTGTTTTCAAACTCAGCTCTGTAATGGGGCTAAAGCCACCCTGTTACAATCCATTGACGGGCTGGAACGTCCAATATGTCATACCTTCTTACCCTCATTGACTATTATTCAGACGCTTGAAGATGAACGGAGAAGCGTTATTCGACTATGCATAAGAAACTTACAACGCTGGTCTACCAAGGAGAATGCATGCGGTGCTGCTCTGCCCATCCCCATTTCATACACACAGCGCAGCACTAGATAAGCAAGTGGCGAACAGAAGATCCTTACTTCCTGTGTTAGCGCCCCAAGGGTCTTGTTTGCAGCTCCTGGCAAACTTGCAGGTTGTGGATCACTTCATCATACTTCTCCACTGGCATCCTGACATTGAAAGAGTAAATCAAAAGCAACATCTCAAATTGTCCCGGTTAAAAAGAAATGTACTGTCTTTTATTACCACAATTAGCAAATGGGTCATCCAAATGGACAATGACCCCAAGCATACTTCCAAAGTTGTGGCAAAATGGCTAAAAGACAACAAAGTCAAGGCCATCACAAAGCTCTGACCTCAATCCTATAGAAATTTGTGGTCAGAACTGAAAAAGCGTGTGCGAGCAAGGAGGCCTACAATCCTGACTCAGTTACACCAGCTCCGTCAGGAGGAATGGGCCAAAATTCACCCAACTTATTTTGGGAAGCTTGTGGAAGGCTACCCGAAACATTTGACCCAAGTTAAACAATTTAATAGCAATGCTACCAAATACTAATTGAGTGTATGTAAACTTCTGACCCACTGGGAATGTGATGAAAGAAATAAAAGCTGAAATAAATAATTCTCTCTACTATTATTCTGACATTTCACATAAATGTCAGGAATTGTGAAAAATTGAGTTTAAATGTATTTGCCTAAGGTGTATGTAAAATCATTTCGTCTCTTTTTTGCAAAAGGTTAGTGCTTATTCACTTTTCACATCTGAGTGTACGTGGCCAAAGTTTACTTGAGAGTTGAAATCTGTAGTGCAAATAAAAAATMTATTGTGTGATTATTTATTATTTCCCCTCTATCTGTGTACTTTGAATGTCAGAGTTGCTTACCTTTCTAGTTTCCGTCTCTTTTAGAACAACGGGTCAACAGACTGTATGGAGCTCGGCTGGCACAGGGAGAGGTTTCCAACCGTTGACAAAGTACATCCGTCTTTTTACGTTGGCAGAACATCAAAGGAGATTTCTGTTTCCCCCTCATGTGAGAGGTGTGTTCCTCATTGTTCAGTTCGAGGTCTGCATCCCAAATTGCGCCCTATTGCGCCCTATTCCCATAAGGCGCTGGTCAAAAGTTGTGCACTATTTAGAGAACAGTGTGTCATTTTGGGACAAAACCCACAATGGCTATGTTTACACCAGAAGCCCAATTCAGATCTTTTTTCCACGAATTGCTATTTTGACCAATCACATCAGATCTTTTCAAAACAGATCTTTTTCAGAACGGATCTAATTGGTCAAAAGAACAATTAGTAAAAAAAATATTAGAATTGAGCTGCCTGTGTAAACACAGCTAATTTAGATTTAGTTTAAACACAATGGCTTTTTCAATACATTAAGTAAAAAGTAAATATGAAACATCACGAAAATACTTGATGATATAKAGTATACAGTACTGTAGTTTATAGAGTTGTGTCAGTGAAATGAGCCTCTTGGGAGCTGCAACCTACTAGAGAACTACAAATCAGACATAAGCTACAGTATATAGTACATTTCTGTACTGTATCATTCAAGGGTTATTTCAAATAATTTGTTTCTCTTTGAAATACTGTTTACGCACAGATCTAACTCCCACACGACCTCTGTGCGGTACATGAAAGTTGAGAAGCACACAACGTGAGAGAAGTTATGCCCAGACTGATCAAAGTCATTAATCCCAATGCGATGTATGTTAAAGGTGATAACATTGCTTGTGTGAGTTCTGTGTCCTTTTCTGCCTGTGTCCTTTCACAGCTCTTGTCAGAAGAGCTTCCCACCGTCCGTCAAAAAACGTCCCCAACCAGAGACCACAGTCAGTCCACAGCCAGTCCGCATCCTAAGCCGTAAACACAGTGGTTTTCCAAATGGTAATTAAACAGAATAATTATTTCTCTGAGGTTACAGTACAAACAAACAGACAGCTTTTTTTTTTTTGGTGGGGGACGAGGAGGGGCTGGAGGCCATAGTTACAGTAGGCCTAATAATATCTTCCCTGGGACTTAATTCAGTGGCTTTCTGAAGCGCTAGATTCTACTTTATTATCTCTGTCCACAGCCCTGGCCCTCTCTCCCCGCGCTGCTTCCCCCCTCGTTGCAGCGTCAATCCTGCTGGCTCGCCCTGGCCCCGGGATCCCTCTGTTCTCCGCTCAAGTTTTCACCACATGAAAGTGGGATCCCCCACTGAGAGAGAGAGAGTCCGTAACGTGGCCTGTGGATGTGACTCTCTACCTTTTCACTCAGCAAACTTTCCCCTGACCTAATTTAGCTACAAATTAAATCCGAGAAGACACTTCATTATTTATACATTTTTTAGGGTGAAAAAATGTAAGATTTAGAAATAGGAATGAAACGTGTACTGTACTGCATTCGGTTTGAAGGGTTAGTACTCAATAGTAGGCCAGCACAGATAGAGTTTCAATGTTGTGAGGAAAGTGGAGATGGTACACTAAATACACAAAAGTATGTGGACACCCCTTTAAATTAGTGGATTCGGCTATTTCAGCCACACCCGTTGCTGACACGTGTATAAAATCGAGCACACAGCCATGCAATCTCTATAGACAAATATTGTCAGTAGAATGGCCTTACTGAAGAGCTCAGTGACTTTCAACTTGGCACCGTCATAGGATGCCACCTTTCCAACAAGTCAGTTTGTCAGATTTCTGCCCTGCTAGAGTTGCCCCGGTCTACTGTGCTATTATTGTGAAGTGGAAACGTCTTGGAGCAACAACGGCTCAGCCATGAAGTGGTAGGCCACACACGCTCACAGAACGGTGCTGAAGCGCGTGGAACGTAAAAATCATCTGTCCTCGGTTGCAACACTCACTACCGAGTTCCAAACTGCCTCTGGAAGCAACATCAGCACAAGAACTGTTCGTCAGGAGCTTCATGAAATGAGTTTCCATAGCCGAGCAGCCACACACAAGCCTAGGAACACCATACTCAATGCCAAGTGTAGGCTGGAGTGTGGAGTAGTGAACCACGCTTCACCATCTCACAGTCCGACGGACGAATCTGGGTTGATGCCAGGAGAACGCTACCCGCCTCAATGCATAGTGCCAAAGTTTAAAGTTTGGGGGAGGAGGAATAATGGTCTGGGGATGTTTTTCATGGTTCAGGCTAGGCCTCTTAGTTCCAGTGAAGGGAAATCTTAACGCTACAGCATACAATGACATTCTAGACAATTCTGTGCTTTTAACTTTGTGGCAACAGTTTTGGGAAAGCCCTTTCCTGTTTCAGCATGACAAGGCCCCCATGCACAAAGTGAGGTCCATACAGAAATGGTTTGTGGAGATCAGTGTGAAAGAACATGACTGGCCTGCACAGAGCCCTGACCTCAACCCGATCATACACCTTTGAGATGAATTGGAACGCTGACTGCGAGCCAGGCCTAATCGCCCAACATCATTGCCCGACCTCACTAATACTTTTGTGGCTGAATGGAAGCAAGTACACGCAGCAATGTTGCAACTTCTAGTGGAAAGCCTTCCCAGAAGAGTGGAGGCTGTTATAGCAGCAAAGGGGGGGACCAACTCCATGTGAATGTCCATGTTTTGGGAATGAGATGTTTGAGGAGCAGGTGTCCACATACTTTTGGTCATGTAGTGTATATGCTCAGTTCTCATTTTCGTTACCTCGTGACTTAAAGGGGCAATCTGGGACTCAAACAACAATTTAGTTGTCACCTCAACTCTTTTTTTATTTAAATGTCCAAAAASGGATGTTTCAATCRCAGATTTCCTGTTTAAATTCTTATTGACWCAAAGATMAYTTGTTTTTCCTCAGTTTCTGTCGTTCGTATATCGCACAATGAGAACACCTGCAGGGTTAAAACAACAAGTGCCCGTTTTTTCCAGCCCCTTAGTTTCGTGAATCCACTCTATTAATGGTTAATTTGACCGATTGCCCCCGAAATCATAAAATAAATATAACATCTGCATTCCAAATGGCAGCAGTCTATACCCTAGATAGTAGCCTGCACTGCTTTTGACCAGAGCCCTATGGGTCTTGGTCAAAAGTAGGCCACTACAGAGGTAACAGGGTGCTATTTGGGACGAAGACAACTTGTCAGCCCACCGCGGGTTCAATAATGTGAAACACCTTGCCGATAATGACCTCAGGTTTACGTTAAGACTGTTTTATGGTATATATTCATGTGTGGGCCAGTGGGACCCCAGACCATTTAAGGGGCCACATGTTTCAGMATTTTGGCTCAAATGGCACCCTATTCCCTCTATACTGCACTACTTTTGASCAGGGTCCATAGTGCTCTGGTCAAAAGTAGRCCAKTARATAGGGAATAGGGTGCCATTTGGGARGCACCCTCAGTGTGGGGATTATTAGAACCAGGTACCACAGAGATATGAATCAACACAACGTGTAAAAACAAATGAAATGTCCGATTCATCYTTTGAAGAGAAATACAATTGGCGAATGACTGCAAATACAACACTACAGTTGTGAATGAGAGTGGACGTTGACTTCGAGGGCACATGTACACACTTTTACACTTTTGTTTCACATGTACAGTAGGCTGAGTTTCTTTGACAGTGTCACTCAGCCAGCGTACAGTGGTAGGCTACAGCGAGCTCCTGCATAGTCCTGTCTTGTCCTTGTTGTAGATTAGTGGCCTGGCTGTAACAGCTGCAGGCTACCTCCTCTGGTGAACAAGAAGGGAGCAGTTGACTTCCCAAGCAGTGTCCTGTCAGTGTAAAAACTATCTCCTCTGGGATTTGCTTCTTTTCTACAAACGCGGTCGGATCTATCTAGCTTCACGTGGAGAGTATTGCATATTTAATGGGATATATGTAGGAAATTMAACACCTACTGTAGAATGGTGTTGTCTCCAATTAGTACTGTAGATTGGACGAAGGTGGATGGCTACACGTGGAGAGCACTGCATATGGGACATAWGTAGGAATCTGGGCCTGCATATATATAAAGCATCTCTGAGCATGAGAGCTGATCTAGGATCAATTTGACCTTTTAGATCATAATTAATACGATTACATGGATAGGGTGAACCTGATCCTAGATCAGCATGTGTAACACTTCCAGTAGAATACCGTGGTCTCTATCTCTAACACAGATTGGACAACATCACTAATACAAGACCATTAGAATGACTAATATAGATAATGGAATACAGCCACTCTCTATACTTAATTTACAATGAGKGCTTTTTGTTGCTTGAATAAGGAGCAGCTTCAGTTAATGACTGGGGCATTATTCTGCTTTGCTAAGCAATCCTTCAGATGRATATTTCACTGTGCTCTTTGGGTTAGTGACCCAACAGGGCCAATAGCCTAGAGGAAAACAGTGTAGTATTAGTCTTTCACATGTAGTAAACTGAACTCACTATATGTCRGCGTCCCAAATCCCAGCGTAATCCCTATTTGACCAGGGCCCATATGGTTTTAGACTATGTTTCCTGTACTGAATATGTTATCACTTTATTGTTTTGTGAATACATTTAAATGTATAGTATAGATATATGGCTATATTTTGCAGTAGATGGCTGGTAAGAGGTAATAATTAGTTCATCACAAGCTTGACTGTCATTTGCTTGTACCTACAGTTGTACAACAGGCTAGAGTAAAGTACTATAGTAACGGATTACATATCATCATCTCATGTTCTCGGTCTACATGCTCGCGTAGAGCACAGTTGTTATCAGAAGACCTAATTAATAGATCAAGGAGGCAGAGGTGTCACGCAGAGAGAGGTAAGAGCTTTTCCAAGTTTGAGTTTTTTGAAATCTGAGTTTCAAACATACATAACACGCTCTCGCAAAAATAAAAATAAAAGAATGAAAGAGAGAGCAGTGCGATATGTAAAAGAGACAAGATCAACCATGCAGTCTTGTCGTAGCCCTGGGCAAAGAGCTGCAGACGTAACAAAGATGGCTGGGCGGATTGTCAAGAGGCATGGATAATGATAGCTTTGCATGTGGGTACAAGGAGAACATCAAGGCCGGCGCAGCACAGTGCAGGACTTTAAAGGCTGTGGCGAGAGGGGTGCATGGGAGTAAAGATGGTCCTACTGGCCCCTGGTGGCCCCCTGCTTCTCTTCTGATGGCCAGGGCAGGTAACTAGGAACAAAGCAAATTAGGCAGCCCAGTGCAGCTTAGGGATCTGTTTGAAAGGTTCTACTGAAAAAAAGTTGAAGATGTATCTTGGAATGGAAAGGACAGGGAATGCTGTTACTGTAGTAGTCGGGTAGTGGCCTGATTTTGATCGGATCTGACAGATACAAGCTAGGCCATTGGTTCGATAAAACACGTTGATTGGTGTCATTATTCCCATTAGCTGTGTTAATTGATAGATTGTATAGTATACAGATTAGTGAAATGGTGGTTTGATTCCATTCAAATGCCATTTCAAAAGCTATGGAACAGAGATGGGGAATACATGTATGGCTTTGCAGTGTGTAAGGGGTGCCAACCCTTTGAGCAAAAGACTTAATACCTCCTGGGAGTAAAGCAGAGGGGACAAAGGCAGACAGACTCCTCTTCATAGACGATGATGAGGGTCTAGGTTCTAAAACATGGGCTTGAACTCCAGGGGGCCACCGTCGTCCTCAGTAGGGGAGCGGTTCGCCCTCGGGCCAATGGCTGAGCTGGATCACTTGAAACCCGGTCATGACAGGTCCTGATCGGCCCGACATGTCCTGAAAAGAGAGTTGACAGTCTATAGGCTGCTATGTTCAGAGGTTAACTACACCATTGAAGTTGCATTACTGGCCTATATGCCCCATGCCAGCTGTACCCAGACTACAGTACGTGTTGTCTATGTTCTACCTATGGCATGGTGACTAAACCTGAGSTCATCCATGGGCGTCTGACCACCATTTTAACTATAATGAGTCAGCAGGCAGGCAGCTCTTCAGCTCGTCAATCTACTGAAGTAAGAGACTTCTTCCATTACATCATTTAAACGCACAGACAGCTGTGTTGGGAAAACACCCTTGACACTAGTCAACATGGAGGGAAAAACATTCAGAAGAAAAAACCTGAAACAAAAAACAACCTGTGTTTGTGMWMGTGGAGGACCCAGACTGGGTGAGGTGCTCTGAGATGTTTCCTAAACTTCTAAAATCAGGGATGTTTCCTGAGTGGAGTGGTGGTGGGCCCACTGTGACGGACATCTCTCGCCGAGATGTATGGGCAAATATGGTGGACAAATAAAGGTGTCTTAGTCAGGCTGTTTACCATGGAAAAAAATAGTCACAGTTCTGGCTATATATGAACTAGAAAAAAAGACCCAGTGAAATACCTTGCTTTCTCTCCCGTCTCTGGTATGGGCTTCCTCAGGGTGTGTTATGGTGGCCCAGAAGGACAAATCTTCTTAGCAGGGCTGGTGTCTATTGTATGCCAATTCAGTCAATTTAGGAAATAAACTGAAACTCAGGAAGTACATTTTAGTATACAAAAACATATTTGCTTTATTTGTTGATGTATATATCTAAATGTATAGTTAAATTCAATGTAATATAAGTTGTTATATTTGCCACAGTAAGATCTGAATACATTTGAATAAATCATTATTTATATCAGACAGTAATAATCCACAGTGTACCCTCTGCTTTTRCCCCTTTTTCAATGTAATACCGTGATATATTTTTACCTTTACAGGGATGGATAATCATCTATTAACAGAGTTAAGACCCTGACACACAATGACATAAATGAAAAGGCGACCCCGGCCCGGGAGTGGCTGAGTGCCAAGGGGGGTGAATGGTAATGAAGCTAGCTACCATAGGCTTGTCCATTTGTCTCAGCTGTATTCAAATGATACAAGATACAGTGGAAATGATCTTAACAGATTCACTCAAGGCTCAAACGGTGGTAAATGTGACGTTTAGCTTACAGGTTAAAGAATATGGAATGCATATTTCATCAGCATTCATATAGACTGTCTATTTAGCGTTTAATTTTTTTGCATGGGCAGTAATGGTGCACATAAGGTTGCAAAACTTTCACAAAACTTAAAAAATTGTAAAATATTGATTCATGTCACAGACAATACATAATAAGTTCAAGGATTATGAATTTGACAATAAACTGTTGAAACGGTTTAGWATTACAGTTACACAGCCAGACCAATTCTGATGTTTTGCCCAATTACTGGCAAAATTCTGATCTGATTGGTGAAAAGACCAATTAGGGGCAAAGATCAGAATTGGGTTGCCTGTGTAATCGTAGCCTAAGTGAGTCTAAAACATGACGTGTTGTTTTAGCATGGCATCATATGTACATGTATGCATGAATGGCTTTCAGAATGCATGCAAGTTTACAGAAGCCTTTCAAATTTTTTGCCTTTTGTATATGGCATGGGCCTCATTAAAAAAAAAAAGCATTCAAATCAAATCAAATGAAATTTGTCACGTGCTCTGAATACAACAGGTGTAGACCTTACAGTGAAATGCTTACTTACAGGCTCTAACCAATAGTGCAAAAAAGGTGTTAGGTGAACAATAGGCAAGTAAAGAAATAAAACAACTGTAAAAAGACAGGCTATATACAGTGGCGAGGCTATAAAAGTAGCGAGGCTGCATACGGACACCGGTTAGTCAGGATGATCGAGGGAGTATGTACATGTAGATATGGTTAAAGTGACTATGCATATATGATCAACAGAGAGTAGTGTAAAAGAGTGGTTGGCGGGTGGTGGGTGGCGGGTGGCGGGACACAATGCAGATCGCCCGGTTAGCCAATGTGCGGGAACACTGGTTGATCGGCCGAATTGAGGTAGTATGTACATGAATGTATAGTTAGGGTGACTATGCATATATGATAAACAGAGAGTAGCAGCAGCTTAACCCTTTTGAGGATCTCAGGTCCCATGTCAAATCTTTTTAGTTTCCTGAGGGGGAATAGGCTTTGTCGTGCCCTCTTCACAACTGTCTTGGTGTGTTTGGACCATTCTAGTTTGTTGTTGATGTGGACACCAAGGAACTTGAAGCTCTCAACCTACTCCACTACAGGCCCGTCGATGAGAATGGGGGCGTGCTCGGTGCTCCTTTTCCTGTAGTCCACAATCATCTCCTTAGTCTTGGTTACGTTGAGGGAGAGGTRGTTYTCCTYGCACCACACGGCCAMGTCTCWGACCTCCTCCCTATAGGCTGTCTCMTCMTTGTCGGTGATCAGGCCTWCCACTMTTGTGTCGTCTGCAAACTTAATGATGGTGTTGGAGTCGTGCCTGGCCATGCAGTCGTGGGTGAACAAGGAMTACCTGAGGGGACTGAGCACGCACCCCTGGGGAGCTCCAGTGTTGAGGATCAGCGTGGTAGATGTGTTGTTACCTACCCTCACCACCTGGGCGTGACCCGTCAGGAAGTCCAGGATTCAGTTGCAGAGGGATGTGTTTAGTCCCAGGATCCTTAGCTTAGTGATGAGCTTTGAGGGTACTATGGTGTTGAACGCTGAGCTGTATAGCATTCTCACATAAGTGTTCCTTTTGTCCAGGTGGGAAAGGGCAGTGTGGAGTGCAATAGAGATTGCATCCTCTGTGGATCTGTTTGGGCGGTATGTAAATTGGAGTGGGTCTAGGGTTTCTGGGATAATGGTGTTGYTGTGAGCCATTACCAACCTTTCAAAGCACTTCATCGCTACYGACGTGAGTGCTACGGGTCTGTAGTAACTTAGGCTGGTTGCCTTTTGTGTTCACAGAGACTATGGTGGTCTGCTTGAAACATGTTGGTATTACAGATGCAATCAGGGACATGTTGAAAATGTCAGTGAAGACACCTGCCAGTTGGTCAGCACATGCCCGGAGCACACGTCCTGGTAATCCGTCTGCCCCCACAGCCTTGTGTATGTTGACCTGTTTAAATGTCTTACTCACGTCGGCTACGGAGAGCGTNGACCTGTTTAAATGTCTTACTCACGTCGGCTACGGAGAGCGTGATCACACTGTTGTCTGGAACAGCTGATGCTCTCATGCATGCCTCAGTGTTGCTTGCCTCGAAGTGAGCATAGAAGTGATTTAGCTCGTCTGGTAGGCTCGTGTCACTGGGCAGCTCGTGGCTGTGCTTCCCTTTGTAGTCTGTAATAGTTTGCAAGCCCTGCCACATAAGACAAGCGTCGGAGCCGGTGTAGTAAGATTCAATCTTAGCCCTGTATTGACAGTTGCCTGTTTGATGGTTCGTCGCAGGGCATAGCAGGATTTCTTGTATGCTTCTGGGTTAGAGTCCCGTACCTTGAAAGCGGCAACTCTACCCTTTAGCTCAGTGCAAATGTTGCCTGTAATCCATGGCTTCTGGTTGGGGTATGTATGTACAGTCACTGTGGGGACGACTTATTGATAAWGCCAGTGACTGATGTGGTGTATTCCTCAATGTCATTGGAAGAATCCCGGAACATGTTCCAGTCTGTGATAGCAAAACAGTCCTGTAGTTTAGCATCTGCTTCATCTGACCACRTTTTTATAGACCGCGTCACTGGTGCTTCCTGCTTTAATTTTTGCTTGTAAGCAGGAATCAGGAGGATAGAGTTGTGGTCGGATTTACCAAATGGAGGGCYAGGGAGAGCTTTGTACGCGTCTCTGTGGMTGGAGTACAGGTGATCTAGAATTTATTTCCCTCTGGTTGCACATTTAACATGTTGATAGAAATTACTAGCTTTCCCAACTCTGTGTAAATATTTGGGAAGGCAATTGGGTCACAGCTATAAAACAGATGCCTCTAGCTGTTAATTTGATACAATACGCCATAAGGAGAAAAGAAGAAAAAGTGAAGTTCCACTGTAGTAGTGCATTGGTTCCCATGGGACATCGTCAGAGTGATTATTAAAGAAGCAGTAACCCTGAGTTTGTGACAAGTCCTCTTGATGGAAAAGGCCRTGTTTATCAATTACTTGTAACATCACAAAGATAAGGCTCGTTCGTGTACAGCGGAGGAGACGGTTCGTTTGATCTTTTCTTCAAAGGCTCTTTTTCTTGTCGCAATTTCAGAGCAAAAGTAAAGGTTTGCGTAAACATATGCAGAGTATCGTTCGCCTCCGTGAAGAACGAAAGAAATAAAACATTGTAAGATTCAAGAGCATGTCTGTCTTGTTTCTTCACCCTTTCTTGTTCTCGCCATTCTTTTCTTTCTTGCTTTTTTGTTGGAAGTGAATATCCCTTAAGGCTTGTGTACACACTGAATAAGCCTATGTTTTGACAAACCTAGGTGGAACATAACGTAACAAGCTCTGTGCTGGCTGGCTCTGTGTTGCGTCGTCGTATTTCTGAGGCCCCTTTCTTTCGTAGCTCTTGACAGACCGCTCCCTGCCCATTTGATGTCTTCTCGACGGTCAAGGATAATAGAGCATCATGGGACTGTTGTCATCTTTGTCAATAGAACGGTCAGGGGGAGCCTGCCATATGGGATACAGCAAAATCTGTATCCCATATGGCACCCTATTCCTTATATAGTGCACTACCGTTGATAAAGGGAAAAGGGTGCCATTTGGGATGCAAACATAGGCTACCTTTGTAGCCACTGTTCCCCACTTCTCTTTTCTAGATGTGTAGGCCTCTGTCAGTTAGGTCACTTTTCAACTATATTCTCGAACTGATGCTGTCCCTATAATAGTATCATGTATAAGCCAACATTTTTGACAGGCCCCTTGACTGGCTCCGCTTTTATTATCCTTGATACTTTTGAGATTCCCCACATGTGCATTTCCCTCTGCTCCTTTTTCTCTCTCTCTCTCTCTTCTCTCTCTCTCTCTCTCTCTCTCGTCTTCTTCTCTCTCTCTCTCTCTCTCTCTCTCGTGTCCTCTCTCTCTCTCTCTCTCTCTCTCTCTCTCTCTCTCTCTCTCTCTCTCTCCTCTCCTCTCCTTCCCCCCCTCTCACCACTCCCCTACCTCTTCTATCCATGGTCTTCTCAATGTCAAACAAAGCTTTGAAAAGCTACTGATCATTTTTTTTTGGTTTGGATTGAATTGAACAAGATTCCTTCTTCTTTGATGTAATTAAGCTCCTGAGGGTTGATCTGAGAGCCCAAGTAAATTTTTCGAGCATTGCAGGGAGCTATCAGAACACTTCAGATGTCAGACACGCTTTCAAGCTTCACGGCACCTCATTCTAGAGCTCACATAAAAGAACAAAACAAACGGACTGCCGAGCGGGTCTAGCACCGGGTCTAGCACCGGGTCTAGCACCGAGAGAGCACCGGGTGAGCACCAAGTGAGCACCGAATGAGCACCGGGCCTTGATGGTTTAATAGTCCTGCTTATCTTGACGGTGGGATCCCTCAGGCCCTTTAACAACCTGCAAAATTGCCCACCTGTAGCTGTGGGACACTTTGCGATGCTTGTGTAAATCGGTCTCTGTTGAGCGAGCAACCTGTGTCACTTTCCCTCCTAACGACATGTCAGAGCTATTTACAATGGGGCCATTTACATTCAACAAGGCTAGCTGTCAGCCATCTCTGGAAAAATTGTTGACACCATTTGTATATATGGTCTGATGGTCACATGTAGGAAACGGTCTTCTGGGACGCCACATGCCTTSCAGGAGTTGACAGTGATAGAGGCATAGAGGCAAGGCTTGTCTTCCCATTATAGGAATAGATTCATACTGTACTATACCGGTCAATATGCCTAGATKGCAAAAACAAAAAGATCAAGAAAATATAGATACAGAAAACAATACGTCATTACCGCTGTCTGCATTAATAATGCTCTATGTATGTACAGTTGAAGTCYGAAGTTTACATACACCTTAGCCAAATACATTTAAACTCAMTTTTTCACAATTCRTGACATTWAATCCTCGTAAAAATTCCCTGTCTTAGGTCAGTTAGGATCACCACTTTATTTTAAGAATGTGAAAAGTCAGAATAATAGTAGAGAGAATGATTTATTTCAGCTTTTATTTCTTTCATCACATTCCCAGTAGGTCAGAATCATCACATTCCCAGTAGGTCAGAAGTTTACATACACTCAATTAGTATTTGGTAGCATTTCCTTTAAATTGTTTAACTTGGGTCAAACGTTTCGGGTAGCCTTCCACAAGCTTCCCACAATAAGTTGGGTGAATTTTGCCCATTCCTCCTGACAGAGCTGGTGTAACTGAATCAGGTTTGTAGGCCTCTTTGCTCGCACACGCTTTTTCAGTTCTGACCACACATTTCTATAGGATTGAGGTCAGGGCTTTGTGATGGCCACTCCAATACCTTGACTTTTTTGTCCTTTAGCCATTTTGCCACAACTTTGGAAGTATGCTTGGGTCATTGTCCATTTGAAGACCCATTTGCAACCAAACTTTAACTTCCTGACTGATGTCTTGAGATGTTGCTTCAATATATTCACATAATTTCCCATCCTCATGATGCCATCTATTTTGTGAAGTGCATCAGTCCCTGCAGCAAAGCACCCCCACAACATGATGCTGCCACCCCGTGCTTCACGGTTGGGATGGTGTTCTTCGGCTTGCAAGCTTCCCCCCTTTACCTCCAAACATAACGATGGTCATTATGGCCAAACAGTTCTACTTTTGTTTCATCAGACCAGAGGACATTTCTCCAAAAAGCATGATCTTTGTCCCCATGTGCAGTTGCAAACCGTAGTCTGGCTTTTTATTGGCGGTTTGGAGCAGTGGCTTCTTCCTTGCTGAGCGGCCTTTCAGGTTATGTCGAAATAGGACTCGTTTTACTGTGGATATAGATACTTTTGTACTTGTTTCCTCCAGCATCTTCACAAGGTCCTTTGCTGTTGTTCTGGGGTTGATTTTGCACTTTTACGCCCAAAGTACGTTCATCTCTAGGAGACAGAACGCGTCTCCTTCCTTAGCGGAATGACGGCTGCGTGGTCAATGGTGTTTATACTTGCGTACTATTGTTTGTACATATGAACGTAGTACCTTCAGAAGTGTGGAAATTGCTCCCAAGGATGAACCAGGCTTTTGATTTTCCCATGATTTCAAGCAAAGAGGCACTGAGTTTGAAGGTAGGCCTTGAAATACATCCACAGGTAGACCTCCAATTGACTCAAATGATGTCAATTAGCCTATCAGAAGCTTCTAAAGCCATGACATAATTTTCTGGAATTTTCCAGTCTGTTTAAAGGCACAGTCAACTTTGTGTATGTATACTTTTGACCCACTGGAATAGTGATACAGTGAATTAAAATAAAATAATCTGTCTGTAAACAATTGTTGGAAAAATGACTTGTGTCACATTGTGTCTACAAAGTAGATGTCCTAACCGACTTGCCAAAACTCTAGATTGTTAACAAGAAATTTGTGGAGTGGTTGAAAAATGAGTTTAATGACTCCAACCTAAGTGTATTGTAACGGAATTCTTCGTCCTCCTCTGACGAGGAGTAAGAAATGTCGGACCAAGATGCAGCGTGGTGAGTATCCATTTTAATAGGAGTCCTTGAAACAAAACAAAATAACGAAATAAACGAACGAAGACGAAACAGTCTGTTGAAAGTGACAAACCAAACACAGGAACACAGTAACAGGAACAATCACCCACAACCCACAATACAAAACAGCTACCTT
>NW_019957678.1:131427-135815 GCF_002910315.2 Salvelinus sp. IW2-2015 | reverse complement strand
GAGAAGTTTACATACACTCAATTAGTATTTGGTAGCATTTCCTTTAAATTGTTTAACTTGGGTCAAACGTTTCGGGTAGCCTTCCACAAGCTTCCCACAATAAGTTGGGTGAATTTTGCCCATTCCTCCTGACAGAGCTGGTGTAACTGAATCAGGTTTGTAGGCCTCTTTGCTCGCACACGCTTTTTCAGTTCTGACCACACTTTCTATAGGATTGAGGTCAGGGCTTTGTGATGGCCACTCCAATACCTTGACTTTTTTGTCCTTTAGCCATTTTGCCACAACTTTGGAAGTATGCTTGGGTCATTTCAAATATGGTTCCCAATCAGAGACAACGACTAACACCTGCCTCTGATTGAGAACCATAGCAGGCCAACACATAGAAATAGACAAACTAGACATACAACATAGAATGCCCACTCASATCACACCCTGACCAAACAAAACATAGAAACATACAAAGCAAACTATGGTCAGGGCGTGACATGTARGTAAACTTCCGACTTCAACTGTATTTACAATAWTACAGTGGATTAGTAATCTGTTACACGACCAATCAATGTACCACTCATAGATGCATGCCTACACGGTAGTACACAGAAGGTAAGCAAGTTCAGGGTCGCAATTCAATCACTGAGGAGGGAGAAGTTAGGAGGAAAGGAAGATGGGTGGCATTAGTAGGAGAAAGAAGACAGTTGCTCTCAGCCTCTAACTGTGTGAAMAAAACAATAAGCTCTCTCTATTAGCCAGTTGAGAAAGGTTTGACGTGTCATCCAAACACTAGGCTTTCATCTTCCACATTATTAAACTGTCACAGTGCTTAACTTTAAATTAAGGTGACACTTCAGTAACTTGGGTGTCACTAATAGCTCCGTGGCGACCTGCTAATAGAACTCGAGTGTGAGGAGGACGTTTGCTTTAACTAAAACCTTAGCTGTCAGATTACTTGTGACATCTTTAACTTTTCTACATTAACATGACACTTGGAACAAATGCAGTTTGAAGGAAAAAGCCACAGCGATTCGAGGGAACGTGAAGGGTATGGTGGCTTACAGGGTGGCGTCTTAGGTCTTGTCATAAAAGGCTGAAGTGTTCTGTAAGAGGCGACTCTAATAAATCATACAACTGTCCTTTGAGAYGTAATGCAGTGTACACTACCTGCTTACATCCTGTAGTATCCTTACAGGTCTAGGTGAGTACTGGATCAGTGAGGTTGCGTCCCAAATGGCACCCTATTTCCTATATAGTGCACTAGRTTTGTCTCTGGTTTTGAGCCTGAAGGTCTTGATCTTGAAGTCTCAGCCACGGTGGCTGTCTCATGGCCTGAATTGGTTGTTTAGCTTGGCTGTGTCCCTCGCTTCTGCATTATTTTGGTGTTTGATTTTTAGTAATACCTTGAATAAAGGTGTCTTCTTTTAACGTGTGCTTGGTGTCACGTATTTTTTCGAATTGGAGTGATAATAATTCTCCAATCTGTGCCTTAATGCATTACATTTGTCCCTGAYGTGACTTGTGAAGCCTCAGGATTGTATAGACCCCCATGAATGATCATTATGAATTGTAACAATTTGGGTCACCCGTGATTTAAATTCTCTTCAATAAAACCTACTTTGTTTCAGAAACTCACACTGATTAGGGCCCTAACATTGGCTGAGTCGACAATGTACGTTTCCAATTAGCTAGAGAAGTGCTGGGAGGATATGGGCCACTGCTTTATTCCACACACACATGTGCACACTCACACACACACGTGCACACTCACACACACACGTGCACACTCACACACGCAGCTCTTCGACCACATAACCTTGGCTCAAAACATCAGGCTGCACTCCACTTTCAACAATGCCCAGACTCACGAAAATAATCCGATTTGAGAATGGCGAGTTTACTTCGATATGGCAGTTATTTACGTTCCACTATTTATTAAAAACAAACAGGAAACCTTAAATACTAACAATTAAAACACTCTTGATAATCTTGGTATCGAACCACAATAGCTGCTTTGTGAAGTTGTCAACGTGAAATGTAAATATTTTACATCAAGGAGAATACATGTTCAAAGAGGGCTGTGTTATTGCTATTTTATCAAGCATTATAAACTGGGTGGTTTGAGCCCTGAATGCTGATTGGCTGACAGCCTTGGTTTATCAGACTGTATACTACGGGTATGACAAAACATAGATTTGAACTACTCTAATTCCGTTGGTAACCAGTTTATTATAGCAATATGGCACCTCGGGGGTTTGTGCTATATGGCCAATATACCACAGCTAAGAGGCTGTGTCCAGGCACTCAGCAATGCGTTGTGCATAAGAACAGCCCTTAGTCATGGTATATTGGCCATATACCACACCCCCTCGTGCCTTATTGCTTAATTACAATAGTACTCAGAAGCACAAACACATACGAATATGGAACTCTAATGTATTCCAAGTTCTACCTCTATACCGCGTCATCAAAAAAACTGTGTCATTGCTGAAAAAAAAATAAGAGAAATGTTATTGACAGCACACATGCACTCGCATTCACAGCACTCATTTATATTTGCCCTGAACATGTGAATCCTTGAGCCCCAGTCTGTCCTCTCCCTTTAATGCCCAAACTAATTGGAAAAAGTAAAACCTAATTCTGGATTATAATTTAAAATATTCCGAAATGCTAATCAGGGTTCGAATTGCAACCAACAAAGGGATAACAAGACTGTCATCCAATTACTCCGTTTCCCCCCTCTTTGAGGCTCAAAGAGCCTGTGCTTGAATGCGCTGGAGTTTCTTTTAACCCAGGTGTGAAAGACACAGCTCAAGCTGTGAACATACAGCCCTGCCATAAAGGCCTGTCTGCCTAGCTGTCTCACAAATATGATAATTAGTGTCCAGATACTCACACACTTAATTAGGAAGGGGCTAGGTTTCATTTGATTGCTAGTAACCGTTAAAAAAAAGGTTTAATTTTCAATGGGAAATTGAAATATGGCCTCAAGGTGATTGGGTAGGGGCCATTGTTGAGCTATTGTATTTAAAGGAACTTTTTAGCGGAGCTAAAATCCAAGTAGCTCAGATTAGGCTGTCATTTGCAGAATTTGAGTGTTTCCATTTTGACATGAAATGATTACTTTTATTTAAGTGGGAATTCTTTATATTAAAAGTACAGTATAATGGGACACTACAAGTTGTGTGAGTGCATGCAGAGAGAAAATTAACATCAGATTTTGGTGCTTATAAGAGACTCAATTACATACAAATGAACAAATGCTTGGTATTTCCAGATGTAAGGATCACATAAGCCTTGCCTAATATTATAACATGCCTGAATGAGGAAATTAGTCTCCAGGTTACCACGTAGAATTTCTATACATTTTAGGACAGTTTGAATTTTATTTGCAAAGGTCTTTTCTATTTAGTCTTCAGGACTAAATATCAGTTACATTCTAGAGTATTTTACTACTCKTGTAAATCTCTCCTTTCTTCTTAATAAAAGCAGCTTGGCGTATTTACTGGTGAAATGCGTGCTGAGCTTTTCTCTCTTCCTCCTGGTAGATAGTCCTCTTGATCCCTTACACAAATACAATGACCTAAATACAGTGCCTAGTGAAAGTCTTTTAACCTCTTGAACAGTCTTCAGATTTTGCTGCCTTAAAATGTCATCTAAATAGGGATTATATTTTCAAATTGAATAACAAAAATAATATTAATATGTCTTTRTTTWAAATGGAACCTTTATTTATCAATTAAATGGATACTTTGGCGTTTCTACTTCCCCAGAGTCAGATGAACTCGTGGATACCATGTGTATGTCTCTGTGTCCAGCATGAAGGAAGTTAGAGGTAGCGTTGAGAGCCAATGCTAACTAGCGTTAGCGCAATGACTGGAAGTCTATGGGTGTCTGCTTTCATGTTCGATAAAGGACGTCATTGCCAAAATCTCGAAATATCCCTTTAAGAATACATTTTTATTTACAATGACGGCTAAAGGGCGTTAGGCCACCAAGAGTCGGCAGAACAGCTTCACCTTGGCATAGATTCTACAACTGTCTGGAACTCTATTAGGATAAGAGACCATTCTTCCACAATAAATTCCATCATTTGGTGTTTCATTGATTGTGATGGAAAACCCTGTCTCAGGCGCCGCTTTGGGTTGAGATCTGGTTACTGAGACACGCACGCACGCACGCACACACACACACACACACACACACCCTTTAAACCCCCTATGCTCCTTTGAGACCCCCCTTTCAAAGTCACTGAGATCTCTTCTTCTAGCCATGGTAGACAAAATAATGGGCAACTGGGCTTTTTTTATACATGACCCCTAAGCATTATGGGATGTTAATTGCTTAATTAACTCGGGAACCACACCTGTGCGGAAGTACCTGCTTTCAATATACTT
>NW_019957678.1:111382-129347 GCF_002910315.2 Salvelinus sp. IW2-2015 | reverse complement strand
CCCAAACTAATTGGAAAAAGTAAAACCTAATTCTGGATTATAATTTAAAATATTCCGAAATGCTAATCAGGGTTCGAATTGCAACCAACAAAGGGATAACAAGACTGTCATCCAATTACTCCGTTTCCCCCCTCTTTGAGGCTCAAAGAGCCTGTGCTTGAATGCGCTGGAGTTTCTTTTAACCCAGGTGTGAAAGACACAGCTCAAGCTGTGAACATACAGCCCTGCCATAAAGGCCTGTCTGCCTAGCTGTCTCACAAATATGATAATTAGTGTCCAGATACTCACACACTTAATTAGGAAGGGGCTAGGTTTCATTTGATTGCTAGTAACCGTTAAAAAAAAGGTTTAATTTTCAATGGGAAATTGAAATATGGCCTCAAGGTGATTGGGTAGGGGCCATTGTTGAGCTATTGTATTTAAAGGAACTTTTTAGCGGAGCTAAAATCCAAGTAGCTCAGATTAGGCTGTCATTTGCAGAATTTGAGTGTTTCCATTTTGACATGAAATGATTACTTTTATTTAAGTGGGAATTCTTTATATTAAAAGTACAGTATAATGGGACACTACAAGTTGTGTGAGTGCATGCAGAGAGAAAATTAACATCAGATTTTGGTGCTTATAAGAGACTCAATTACATACAAATGAACAAATGCTTGGTATTTCCAGATGTAAGGATCACATAAGCCTTGCCTAATATTATAACATGCCTGAATGAGGAAATTAGTCTCCAGGTTACCACGTAGAATTTCTATACATTTTAGGACAGTTTGAATTTTATTTGCAAAGGTCTTTTCTATTTAGTCTTCAGGACTAAATATCAGTTACATTCTAGAGTATTTTACTACTCKTGTAAATCTCTCCTTTCTTCTTAATAAAAGCAGCTTGGCGTATTTACTGGTGAAATGCGTGCTGAGCTTTTCTCTCTTCCTCCTGGTAGATAGTCCTCTTGATCCCTTACACAAATACAATGACCTAAATACAGTGCCTAGTGAAAGTCTTTTAACCTCTTGAACAGTCTTC
The DNA here is from genome assembly GCF_002910315.2 of Salvelinus sp. IW2-2015. NCBI lineage: Eukaryota > Metazoa > Chordata > Actinopteri > Salmoniformes > Salmonidae > Salvelinus > Salvelinus sp. IW2-2015. The sequence continues at coordinate 128,324 of NW_019957678.1, read as the reverse complement.
AGATTTTGCTGCCTTAAAATGTCATCTAAATAGGGATTATATTTTCAAATTGAATAACAAAAATAATATTAATATGTCTTTRTTTWAAATGGAACCTTTATTTATCAATTAAATGGATACTTTGGCGTTTCTACTTCCCCAGAGTCAGATGAACTCGTGGATACCATGTGTATGTCTCTGTGTCCAGCATGAAGGAAGTTAGAGGTAGCGTTGAGAGCCAATGCTAACTAGCGTTAGCGCAATGACTGGAAGTCTATGGGTGTCTGCTTTCATGTTCGATAAAGGACGTCATTGCCAAAATCTCGAAATATCCCTTTAAGAATACATTTTTATTTACAATGACGGCTAAAGGGCGTTAGGCCACCAAGAGTCGGCAGAACAGCTTCACCTTGGCATAGATTCTACAACTGTCTGGAACTCTATTAGGATAAGAGACCATTCTTCCACAATAAATTCCATCATTTGGTGTTTCATTGATTGTGATGGAAAACCCTGTCTCAGGCGCCGCTTTGGGTTGAGATCTGGTTACTGAGACACGCACGCACGCACGCACACACACACACACACACACACACCCTTTAAACCCCCTATGCTCCTTTGAGACCCCCCTTTCAAAGTCACTGAGATCTCTTCTTCTAGCCATGGTAGACAAAATAATGGGCAACTGGGCTTTTTTTATACATGACCCCTAAGCATTATGGGATGTTAATTGCTTAATTAACTCGGGAACCACACCTGTGCGGAAGTACCTGCTTTCAATATACTTTGTATCCCTCATTTACTGAAGTGTGTCCATTATTTCGACGGTTACCTGTACAGTATGTTGCCCTGACACGGAACCAAAACCGGCTGTGCGCCATTGTGCGCCATCGTGCGCCATCGTGCATACATTTATTTTGCCCCCCCCACACCAAACGTGATCACGACACGCAGGTTAAAATATCAAAACAATCTCTCAACCAATTAAATTAAATTGGGGACAGGTCGAAAAGCATTAAACATTTATGGTAATTTAGCTAGTTAACTTGCACTTGCTAGCTAATTTGTCCTATTTAGTTAGCTTGCTGTTGCTAGCTAATTTGTCCTGGAATATAAACATTAGGTTGTTATTTTACCTGAAATGCACAAGGTTCTTTACTCCGACAATTAAGCAACACATAAAATGGTGAACCGAATCGTTTCTAGTCATRTCTCCTCCTTCRAGGCTTTTTCATCTTTGAATTTATATGGTGATTGGCATCTAAACTTTCATAGTATTACCACGACAACCGGCAACATAGTTTGTCTTTCAATCACCCACTGTGGGTATAATGAGGAGATGGCACGTGGGTACCTGCTTCTATAAACCGATGGGAGAGGCAGGACTTGCAGCGCGATCTGCGTCAGAAATAGAAAGGACTATTTTAGCTCTTGGCAACGCAGACACTCGTTGACGCGCGCGAGCAGTGTGGGTGCAATAATTGAATAACATAGATTTCTACATTTATTTTGCAACGCTCGCGCACGCGATGCWAGGGGTGTATTCAGGGTATAAGACTTGTGCAAAGCTGGTAGAATCTTATTCAAAAGGATTCACAGCTGTAATGGCTTGGTGCTTCCACCAAGAATTAACTCTGGGGTGTGAAGACAGTACCAGTCAAAAGTTTGGACATGTCACACCCTGATCTGTTTCACCTGTCTTGTGCGTGTCTCCACCCCCCTCCACCTCCCTCCAGGTGTCGCCCATTTTCCCCATTCCCCATTTTCCCCTGTGCATTTATGCCTGTTTTGTCTGTTTCTGTTGCCAGTTCGTCTTGTCTCGTTAAGCCTACCAGCGTTTTTCCCGTACTGCTGTTTTTCTCTCTAGTCCCTGTTCTCTAGTTTTCCCGGTTTTGACCATTCTGCCTGCCCAGAACCTGAGCCTGCCRGCTGTTCTGTGCCTTTCGGACTCTGCTCTGGATTATTGACCTCTGCCTGCCCTTGACCTGTCGTTTGCCTGCCCCCTGTTTTTGTAATGAACTTTTGTTACTTAGAACTGTCTGCATCTGGGTCTTATCCTGAGGTCTGATAGGACACTCCTACTCCTTGAAGGGTTTTCTTAATTTTTTTACAATTTTCTACATTGTACTGTAGAATAACAGTTAATACATCAAAACTATTAAATAACACATATGAAATCATGTAGTAAGCAAAAAAGTGTAAAACAAATCTAAATATATTTTATATTTGAGATTCTTCAAAGTAGCCACCCTTTGCCATGATGACAGCTTTGGACATTCTCTGAACCAGCTTCATAAGGTAGTCACCTGGAATGCATTTCAATTAACAGGTGTGCCTTGTTATGAGTTCATTTATGGAATTTCTTGTCTCCTTAATGCGTTTGAGCCAATCAGTTTTGTTGTGACAAGGTAGGGGTGGTATACAGAAGATAGTCCTATTTGTTAAAAGACCAAGTCCATTATGGCAAGAACAGCTCAAATAAGCAAAGAGAAACTACAGTCCATCATTATTTTAAGACATGAATGTCAGTCAATCTGGAATATTTCAAGAACTTTGAAAGTTTCTTCAAGTGCAGTCACAAAAACCATCTATGATGAAACTGAAACTGGCTCTCATGAGGACTGAGGCCAGCATCCCGGAGTTGRCTCTTCTTTGTTGATGTTGAGACTGGTGTTTTGCGGGTACTATTTAATGAAGCTGCCAGTTGAGGACTTGTGAGGCGTCTGTTTCTCAAACTAGACACTCTAATGTACTTGTCCTATTGCTCAGTTGTGCACCGGAGCCTCCCACTCCTCTTTCTATTCTGGTTAGAGCCAGTTTGCGCTGTTCTGTGAAGGGAATAGTACACAGCGTTGTACGAGATCTTCAGTTTCTTGGCAATTTCTCGCATGGAATAGCCTTCATTTCTCAGAACAAGAATAGACTGACGAGTTTCAGAAGAAAGTCTTTGTTTCTGGCCATTTTGAGCCTGTAATCGAACCCACAAATGCTGATGCTCCAGATGCTCAACTAGTCTAAAGAAGGCCAGTTTTATTGCTTCTTTAATCAGGACAACACTTTTCAGCTGTACTAACATAATTGCAAAAGGGTTTTCTAATGATCAATTAGCCTTTTAAAATGATAAACTTGGATTAGCTAACACAAGGTGCCATTGGAACACAGGATTGATGGTTGCTGATAATGGGCCTCTGTACGCCTATGTAGATATTCCATAAAAAATCTGCCATTTCCAGCTCTGATAGTCATTTACAACATTAACAATGTCTACACTGTATTTCTGATCAATTTGATGTTATTTTAATGGACTAAAAAATGCTTTTCTTTCAAAAACATGGACATTTCTAAGTGACCCCAAATTTTCTTTCCCTTTGAAAATTTGGAGTATGCAGTAGCAGTGCGTGGGTAAAATCACTGGGGAAGTCAAGCCAGGAAAAAAAGCCATACAATATATATTGTGATAAATGCGTTGTTTGCTCTATAACCCGTTCGCTCATATGCCACCGTGATATAGAATAAGGCAGAGACAACAAAAAGACAACAGTCACGCGGTGGCGGGATAATTTCAACCACACATATGTTTGTTTTATCACATAACCGTAGAGAAACATCTGTCCCATTTAGTCCACAATGCAAATATTGCATGCAACAAGAGCTATAGCACGGTCAATCAAGTTAATGTTTCAAACAGTTTACTAAACAACTACTGATTTCGAACCACGGAGAGTTACTGCAACTCAGCACAAAGACAACAGGAGCCCTGCCTCCTCTATTCCAGCACCATTTCAACTTAAACATTTAAATATCATAAAATCAACTAGGCTACATATGGTTAGTCTAATACATCGAAAACAAACTTTAACATACCAAAAACAATTTAGTCCAATCAACTTTGCTAAATATCATGTGGCTGTCCATGGTATGAATTTCTGTGTGTGRGCGCGCTCAAGTAAAAKAAACGTGTTGACTCACCCTACTTGTAGACTWCATGAAAACCAATGCCACCCTCCTCTCTTTCATGTTGGCAAAACGGTCTATGACTCTGTCATACAGTAGTACACGCTTTTAGTTTTTGTTGTTCTAGTCTAGGCTACCTAGCTAAAATGCTTTCTTGCCTAACTTCCTCACATGGGCAAAAATGAACCAGCTAAGTTAGCTAGCTAGTTAACGTGAGCCGACTACATCTAGGCTACATATTGAACTTCAATCGGCTCAGGTCAGTGGCGCAATGTATGGATTTATGGTTGGATGAGAATCACCTTTATAATTTTGGGCCTGTAAGGAGAATTAAGTTAAAACCACAAGCGCAAATCCCCGTCCATTGCTTATGAAAGGGACGATTTAGCTAGCTAGCTAACTACTGCAGGACAACAACACAAGCAGACCAGAAACAGAGACGTTTTCTGAAATGACGTTTTTCTCTTGATGTGATTTGATTGGTGTGAAGCCAAATCCATTGGGGCATGGTTTTCCTGTGCRAGGACCACCCACGGTTATCAAGAGAGGCCAAATGTTCGCTGGCAACAATCAATGAAATGRTACAGTGACGYCATGTCATACTCTTTTGTTCCACAAAGCATCAGATACATGGGCTACACATACTGAGACAGGGGTGCTGTTTCCTCACTCGGATGATTTCTCCGGGCTCTTTGCCTATGCACACCGGTGGTGGGTTTGGCATCGAAATGAGAATGCTTGAGCAGAAAAGAACCACATACCTGCAGCAAAACATGGTGTTGAATATTTGTTTTTATGGGGCTATATTGCATCCCTTGTTAAGTGTCAACAGGATCATGAACTTTACCCAGTACCAGGACATTTTTGCCAGAAACCTGTTTGCCTCTGGAGGCAGCTGAAACTGGTGCCGCAAGTGSATATTCCAGCAAGACAATAACCCCAAACACACATCAAAATCCACAAAGAAATGATTCATTGGCCACAAAATCATTTTTTTTAAATCTGGACTTGAAACCTATTGAAAACCTGTGCTTGGAATTGAAAAGGGCCAGTCCATAAACAAAGATGAAGGATATCTAGGATCTGGAAGGATTCTGTATGGAGGACTGTTCTAAGATCCCTCCCAATGTGTTCTCCAACTCAGGAAACATTTTAGAAAAAAGGCTCATTTATCCTTGCTAGGTGAGGTATTGAAGAGTAGTGAAAACAGTTTTATAACCTACCTTTTTGAGAAAAACATGTATTACTTGTTAATCAAAATCTCTTTCTCTGAGCAATTGCATTAGTGTACATTTTATGGAGCACACAAAGTAGTAATTATTAGAATTATTTATTTTATACAGTAATTTTTGCCGATCTTTATGAAGGGTGTCAATAATTTCGGACTCCACTGTACCTTTAAGATGTACACTTTTATTGGATTTGATTAAGTTCACTATAAAAAATGTATCTGCTTCCTGAATATTGAAGTATTTCCAATTTTCCATGTGTCGATTGATCTTAGAAGTCAAACATTGATAATCTGTTGCAGTGAGTGATGGACCTTTGCAGTATCAGATAATAGTTACGTGGATAAAGTTGGAATTTTAAGTGGGCATCAATAAACAACAGCAACATATATAGAAAAATATGCATAATTACGCAAGTGTATTGCTCTAGAGTCTTTGCAGTCCAGGGCACTGTTAACCTTATGCTAAATTCCCKGAGAAAAATAACTTAGAATAAAAAAAATAWAWAWATATTTGACATTCATCCAAAAACAAGACRGCAAGGCATTTCTGTCTCCATACAATGATATTGCAGTCAGATGCAGTCCTGGACATAATAGCCAGGGAATTYCAGTACAGTAATGGTATAGAGAGGAACTACTGTAAAGCAAAGAGAGTATTTACGAAATGTACGTACACACTGGAGCATTTCTTCTGTTTCCTAGACGGGAGCGAGGAGCGACGTGCCCAATTCACACACTCCCTGTTCTGTAAACAGACTGGGTTCTCTATTTTCTCTGTGCTTTGAAATCAGGACTAGCGTCCTTGATATTGAACCTCTAGTTGTTGTATTCCACTGAAAAATCTGGGAAGCATACACTCATGCATACAGTACGGGTTGAAATGGGTTCTTAGAAGTACAGGAACACTCACAATTGAAGACAGTCTTTGGATAATCTGTGGACTCAATCACCAAAAATAGGATGTCAAGTCCCAAAGCGACTGCCGTTGGAGATGCTATCCACATCACTATGATTTTGAGTTCTAACTTGTCCATTTCTAGCTGTTTATCACTCCCGAATCCTGATATAATGTACACCTTTCTTGATAATGTGTTGACTACTATAATATGCTCACACAGTATTACTTATTTACATAGCGTTTGACGTATAGCATGTTTCTTTACTTTTTTTGTTTTTATCACACAGTAGCACACATTTTGGTTTGTGGAGTCATATTCGCCAAAGGCTGCATGGGACCTTGTATTCTATGAGCCCATAATATAATAACCAATTCCACATTTTCATCAGTCTTTACTCTGTTTACCAGGTCTGTAGTGCCTTAGGCTTAAGAGCTCAAGTTGAATGAATTCAGTGATAAAAAGGACTAGAACTAACACAACTTAGAAAATATGGCAGCAGTTATAAGTTATACCTCGGAGAATGACCGACTTGGCATAATAGACCAAAAGAGAGAGAAAGAGAGAGGGGCCTTCGCTGAAAATCCTATCAAACAACCACATATGCGGTGGATCTATCTCTGCACATTCAAAGATTCATTCCTACTTTATTTTTGGGGAAGATGCGGAAGGACAGATTGACTGAGTGCACCTCTTTTTTTAGGCTGGAAAAACAGGCGTGCGACGTGATTGGGTAGGATTTACGTCCATCAGGTCTGRCTAGTGCATGCATGTGTCTTCCCCTTGTCAAATTGTAAGGGTATTTGACTTTGATATGGGGGAAATAGAGAAGGAGTAAAAAAATCTCCTGTCAGCTATTCTTATATTAAATATTAGAATATCTCATTGTTAGGAAAAACTTGTGCTAAGAAAGCCTAAGCCTCTTGACTTGTGAATTTTAAAAGCATTTAAAGAACCGGAYAAGGAGGCTCTTTTTCGGCTGACTTTAATCTTTGCTTAGTCTCTGAGACAGGTAGAATGATAAATGTACTAGGAACGATCGCACTGGAGAAGAATAGAAGCTAAACCTACTTCCAAAAGGCTTGGGCGTGCTTATCACTCGCCGCAAAACAGCTCTTAACTCAGGTTCCAGAGGACCAAGTGGGCTCGCTGTACCAGCCGGGCTAATGCATAGATTAGTTTACAAGTTTGGCTCCAATGCCAATTGGATTAAGCGCCATCACACTGAGTATTGCGACATTGTTTGACAACCTACATATGGTCAGCATCAGAGGGAGCTCGAGTGTGATGGACTTATTCTAAGTCGGGTTGCTTTTTTTTGGTATTTTATCTAAAGCATTATGACAGAAGTGTCAGGGGGATGAATGGTTTATTAACAGAGGCGACTGTATTCATCCGGCTGGCTCCTGTGTTTCAACAAGGCACCTACAGTCGCCTTTGCCTTTTGAGGAAGGAAAATGGATTGTACCCACTCTTTATTGTTATWATTTTTTTCTTCTCCTTTGCACCCCAGTATCTCTACTTGCACATTCATCTTCTGCACATCTATCACCCCAGTGTTTAATTTCTAAATTGTAATTACTTCGCCACTACGGCCTATTTATTGCCTTACCTCCCTAATCTTACCTCACTTGCACACAKTGTATAKAGATTRTTTTCTATTGTGTTATTGACCGTATGTTTGTTTARTCRATGTGRAACTCTGTGTTGTTGTTTGTGTCACACTGCTTTGCTTTATCTTGGCCAGGTCGCAGTTGTAAATGAGAACTTGTTCTCAACTGGCCTACCTGGTTAAATAAAGGATATTTTTTTTGTGTATCTCTTCATGGACGAATACACAAATTCAAACCATATTTATAAAAATAAATAGTAAGTTGAAATTTCACATTATGGTCTATTTTTGACCAAAATTGTCATCGTTTTCAGAGGATCTATTGTCCACTTTAACGCCCAGATCCACCTTCGACCAATTACCTAATCCAAAACTATAACTTCAATCATGATAGAATGTGAAAAGAGTTAAGACCATGTTTCCCCAGTGTCTCTCTGGAATCTCCTGCACCCTTTGACTTTCGCTGCAATTCCCTCTCCGAATTCCCTCTCCTAAGCAAAATAAAGATAAATGGTCCATGTCAAGATCCAAATAATGTTGAACAAGACTGCCACTATCTTATGCCTCTGAGCTAAAGGGATAGTTCAGCTAAATTACAAAATGACACATTGGTTTCCTTACTGTGTATGCAGTCCATAGACAAGGTAGCTAAGTTTAAGAGTGTTAGGCCACTAACTGAAAGGTCYCTGGTTTGAATCTCAGAACCYAATAGGTGAAAGATCTGTAGATGTGCCCTTGAGCAAGGCACTTAACCCTAATTGCTCATGTAAGTCATTTTGTATAAGAGCGTCTGTTAAACGTATGACAGCAATCCATGCTTTGGTTCAGTTTCCCTGGCACTGTTTCCAAATTCTAACGTATTAGCATTTGTGGCACAAATCCCATTCAAGTCATGGGACCGATATTAGCATTTTTGCACATAATATTCAAATCGTCTATGTGACTTTGTTGAGCTTCACAATCAATTTGAGATACGTTCTGTTGATCTGGACATGATTCATTTTTAAAGCATCATGTCCAAATCAYCAGAAAGTATCTCAAATTGATTGTGAAGCTCAACAAAGTCACATAGACGATTTGAACATTATGTGCGAAAATGCTAATATCYGTCCCATGACTTGAATAGGATTTGAGCCACAAATGCTAAAATGTTAGTACGTGAAAACAGCGCCAGGGAAACTAAACCAAAACATGGATTGCTGTCATACCTTATCCATAGACTGCTTACAGGGTAAGGAAACCAATATGTAATTTTCGTAATTTGGGTGAACTATCCTTTTAAGTGATAATCACATGAATCACTTTAGACTACTTGTTCACACTATAGCTTGTTCCTAAAGTGAACTACTTTGACCAAGGCCCATAGAGACACTAAATATGGAATAGGGTAACATTTTGGACGGAGTCAATTTCTGCCTTCCTCATGATACCACAGAGTGCAGAGCTCRCTTAGAAAGGAATCGGCTCGGCCCATCCAGAGACTCCTGGTCTGTGTCCCAAATTGCACTCRATTCCCCACAAAGTGCAATACTTTTGACAAGAGCACTATGGGCCCTGGTCAAAAGTAGTGCACTATATAGGAAATAGGGAGTCATTTGGGACACAYACCAGGGTTTGTTTGATTAGGATGGAACCAAAAAGCATCACAAACCAAGGACAACTTCATGACATCTCTAATATATATTTTTTATCTCTTTGTTTGTATACAATTTGTAGGTCTCCTTGCTCCTCCAACAGCCACTTTGATTCCATTTCCATCTCTCTCAACGCAAACCAAGAGTTATTATGAATGAATTAGCTGTGGGGTTAAAATACACACAGTCTTTCCCACAAAGCTGCTTCTTCATGTGCAGCGGCATTGTGGGCATCCAAAATGACACCCAGGTCAAAAGTAGTGCACTATATAGGGAATAGGGTGCCATTTGGGACGCACKCATTGTCTCCAGACAGATCAGAGAGCTGGCTGTGGTCAAGATCAACTGGTCCAGAAGGGCACCCGAAGGATGGCCTGGTCCCAATCCCCCTAGCTAACAGTTCTATGTAATGYTGGGGTGACTGCAGCCAGTCAGAGACTCTTTTTAATTGTTATTTCAGTATTCCCTCCCGTGTCCGGACAAACAGAATGGCCTGATAGCTCTTTAATGAGAGTCCACAGTCCAGAGGGAGCCCATAGTAGTGACTTCCAAATACATTGCCCTTGTTAGCCATGTTTGGCTCAAAGCTCAGTTTTTACAGATGTCAGTAATAGAGGATTAATAGAGATCCATTACCKTTAGGTGAGAGCTAGCGCAACACTAGGCCAAAGTGTCTCATAGGATTACTACTACCCCCACCCCCATCACCCCTCCTTCCAGCCCCTGAGAGACAATCACGCCGCCTTGCCTTCAAACTGATTATTTCATTTGTAGCAACAAAGGTGTCAGTCAATGGCGGCAATCCTGAGCACAATATTAAGCAATGCAATTTGATTATTTCCAAAGTAGTTTAAGACAGAGGATTATGAGTCTGGGTGTTAATGGAGTATCGCAGCGTAGACCGAGAYAGAGGGAGGCAGGGAGCAACTCAAGAACAATAGAATAACAAATCACATTGCTCTGCCCTCAGGACGGAAGGTAGAGAGAGAAATGTTAAATTAATGAWCCCATAAGAACTTGTCACAAACGAAATACATTGCTCTTCTGTCTCTCGTCTTATTTTTCCCTGTGTACATTCCGTCTCCCTCACTAAACCTTAATGGTTTCCTATATACGATTTTTACATCACGGAAGAAGGGAAGGGAGGAGAAAACCTGTTCTAATTGCACTGACTCTCCCTGCTCACTTCCTAGTAAACACTCTTCCTGCTTATCTTCTCACTGCCTTCTCCCTAGGCTATGGCAGATTTTTCATTTAGCTAAAAGCTCGGTGCGAGGTCTATGAGAATGATAATCCTACCATGGGCCGCAGCTGGCACTTTCATGGCGCGGATGATTAGCGGAACGTTTTGCATTCGACCTGGAGAAATTCTCTCAGTGGGAAGTTAACATCCGCTTACTGTCTTTAGCAGGGCCACGCTCTGCTCTGCTCTGCTCATCAGTCCCCCATCTGACACCCCTGAACAGTGGAGGCTAGACTGGCTGCTTTAATAATGGATAGCGGGGACAGAGGGAGTCAGGGCTCAGTACTTGGCCCTCTCTAGTCTAATAGTATCAGTCCTGGGTGCATGGGCTGAGCTTTATGACCTTGCATCAGATTTTTAATTGCCTTTGACTGTGCCTCAGTGCTCACCATTGAGAGATTTTCTTTGTAAGAAACTCAGGAAGCCAGTTGCGGGGACTAGGGACTACCCTAGCTGTAGCTGTGCAGGTGTGGGCAGGGAAGGGAATGATTCCCACAGATGGAGTTAAGCTGATGAACAGTTGAGCAGGTTCTGAATGCATTTATCTAATTTGTTTGACAGGTTTAAACATTCACTAAGGTTTCACCCTAATTCCCTCAAGCAGGTGTAAGCGTTGGTTGAGGTTTGAATCATGCAATCGAGCAGATACGCTCATATTATGAATTTGAGCTGAGCTTTTAGCGATGGAAATTGAATAAAGTATGGTTTCCCAGCGTAATCCATATTCGTTTTTTATTGTCAGAGACGAATATGAGGTACCACAGCTTTTCATATTAGTCGTTTAGTCTCTGTTGTGTAGACATAGTGTACGATTAGTGTACCCGTTGTAAACTGTATAGACCAATTAGTATTCCGTTAAGGCCTGTTGAAAAATGAAACAAAACAATTATTATAGAAAATATACGTTGTTGCAAATTATATGAATAGTTTCCTTCCTTAATTAAACCATTTCCTATATGATAATTATGAACAATCAGGGACAGAATATTTGCCAACAGTGGTAACATGTGCTGTAGCTACACCATTGCCTTGTGGTCTTTTGGTTGCCCCGGGTTAAAATGTAACAGGCCAATGGTGGATAGACAATGTTCAGTGATGCAACAAAACCAAATGGGTATTTGTTTTCAGAGAATTAAGCCTCATCTGCCACCTCTTCTTAGTACTGAATCTGAAAAAAGAAAAACAAGACTATTGCCCGGAAGAGAGAGGGAGAGAGGAATAGGGAGAGCGAAGGACAGAAGGAGAGAGACAACAGACGGAACAGCTCTTCAACTTTTACAGTTGTGTGACATTGCTCATAAAACCTTCCTCTTTTTATAATTACAATACTATTGCCAACCATTAATAAGATGCTTTCTAAATATGGTACGGTAGTAGAATGATAACTTGCTGTGTTGATTCCAGCTAGTCGCTATTGACTGCTGCTACAATAACGGCTGAGGGCTGTAACCCCCCCCCCGTTCCCTGTCCGTCCCCCGTCCTTCCCCCGTCCGTCCCCCGTCCGCCCCCCGTCACCCCATACACACAGCCTGGAGGGTAGTGATCCCCAATAGCAACAGTGATCTGATCCCAGTCAAAAACAAAACATAGGCATTGAAATGATGAGTTTGTCTAGACAGGAGCAGCCCATGTGACCAGAAATAATGAATAACATGACACATTCGTATGATGGTAATTAGCGATTCAAGGGCCACAGGGCTTTGACCTCCTCTCCAAGAGGAAGACAATGTTATTGCCTCACCATCTCGCACAGTATTTGACGCGTGTATGAAGAATAAATAATACACTGTAGCACGCACAATTCACCAATGTGGACTCGTGATGTGATGATTTACTTTGTACAATAGGCCTGTGTTTTATTTGCAATTACGACATGGATTTTGTAGCGTTTTACTAATTTGTCTAATTTGTAGTATTTTACTCATTTAAGTTTGAACAGCATTACATATCCTACAAGGCTCTACTAAATCTATGAGAGAGAACCTTTTTTTAAAACCAAAGTTAAGGTTTAGAGAAAGCCTGTGTACAGATGATATATCCCCTGCTTCACTCCACCACTGTCTGTACTGCGTACGTTTCCCTCTTCGGCAGTTGAGTATCACACCTACCAGGCAGATCGAATTTGAAACATGACGTGCCAGATCTTCAGATGTATCCCCTCTACTTTCCAAATAGCTTAGGATTATTCTCTAAGTTAATACCTGTGGAGGATGCGAAGTAAAGCCTGAAGGATGGGATTACTTAATATGGCATTTTAAAATGTGTGACACACTAATCACACCAGAGAACAGGAATACCTCACCGTTTAACTTTCATCAGGGGAGGAGAGGAGAGAGCTCCTTTTGAAGGCTTACCCTCCCCGTACCAGTGAAACCTGCTGGAAATCCAGATGACAATGTCACATTGTCATCTCTACTGTTAGAGAACTGGTGGAGAGCCTGAACGGGATAACCTAGACGGAGAGTAGAGTGAAGTTTTTCTGACTAGGCCTTGATTTTAGGCCTTCATCAAGCTAGGACACACGTGGAGTCTCTCTCTATAAGAAGCAGCACGTCAATCCCACTCCTAGACACCAGAAATAATTATTCCTTCCTCCTAGCTGATAATGATTTTTACAATCCCGAAGTTTCCAAAATCATCAGGCAAGATGTTTAAATCTGTATGTCTAAATCTCCTGTGGATTTGTGGGTAAAGCTGAGTCTTTCTGGGATTCCAAAGTTAAACAAGGTGAGAGAGACAAAATGATACTGACACTCTAGCAACTTAAAGGGTAGTTCAGCCAAATCTCAAAATCCCTTATTTGATTCCTTACCCTAAAAGCAGTCTACGGACAAGCATAGACTGCAATATACAATTTATGTRTATCCATAGACTGTCCATTGTTTGGCCGTAGACTGCTTATGTTAAGAGATACGCATACAGTGTTGTAATTTGGGTGAATTATCCCATTACTAGTTGGATACATGTCATTAGCATAGGTGCATGTGAGTAACATGGGCTTCCTTACCATAACAGCACAGGAKGTTTTTAAAATGAAGATATATTTTCCCTTCTCGCTCCCGCTCCCTCCCACGCCAACACTTCCGTTTCAGGATCATGCTCTGATGGCGTTGGGGYAATCAATAATGGCCAGAGAGKCCYGGTCGGTCTGTCTAGCTAGCTGACTTGACACGGAACAGAGGAAGGTCAGTTATTGGAAGGTGAATTACTTTGATCCGTCATGCGTTGTAGCGTCGTGTCAGAGGAAGTCAATGCCATGACAGACGCAGAACAAAGGCCAGAGTGCATTCTCATGACATCTTCACTCCTTCCTAATGGCTGATTAAGAAGGGTGTTGAGCATGCATGCACAAGGACCAAAAGTCATTGCCTACGTTCCAATTGGCACCCTATAATCCCCATATAGTGCACTACTTTTGACCAGAGCCCTATGGGGGCACTGGTCAAAAGTAGTGCACTATACAGGGAACAGGGTGCCATCTGCACCATTTGGGACTCACACCATTGAGGTTTTTCTTATTTTCTCTCGCTGTAGTGATTTAGAAAGTCATTTTATTCAGGAGCTTTGTTAGTTTACTCCTCTAATCATTACTGAATGTCAAGGCTTGAATGGGTTTGTATTACTAGCTTATGCACCATGGCGTACAAATAAAGACGACACAATGACATTGTGAAACGGTAATGCATCATACTATTTTACCTTACATATTAATCTGCATTTACAAAGAAGTTAAGTGATTTTCTATCCCACAACAGATAAAGTACTCCTAAGTAGCTAAATGGAAACGCATGATAAAAAAAGTTATGCGCAAAAACGAAATAAATCCCATTTCATCAATGGGACCCAGACAAAATTACATTTTTTTTTCATGAATATTCTGGCACTTAGTGGAGGGATAAATGTGCGGGATTGTTCTGGTAGCTGATAAATGTGTAGCATGGGTGGTAATTTAGAAGCAGGCATTAATCTCAAACTGTGGTCCAGCAAGGAGATTGTAGAAAGAGAGGATAGCAGAAAAAGGTAATTGATATAAGATGTATTCTGTACTGGCAAACCCATAGAGTTATGCAGATTTGAAGCATTAGCAAGCTAATCATCTCCATTATTAATTGTTTCCTCGTCGTGGTTACAGAACCGCTTGCTTCATATCTTCCGTCCATGTAAATACAGCCACTCTGAAGAGCAAAGAAGCCTGGAACTGTCATTTGTGTAGATAATAACAACATATTATCTGAGAAGCTGAGAAGCGTTGTATACTCTAATGGAAACTGTAGTATACTGTGTGAGCCCCGCTCAAAAGTAGTGTGCTARATAGGGAATAGGGTGGTTTGGGACAAACTGGAGACTTAATCCATTGGTGCTTAGTTGCTTTACTTCTCCTAATCATTGATCAAGCAGTTGACTGATGCTATTATGTATCCCTTATAAGTAATGGTTATACTTCTATGTACTGCAGTTTGGGATTATCCACATTGCTTTCTTTCTTTCTGGAAACACTTTGGCGTTAGAGGACATTGGAGAGGACGTTGCTGGTCGAACACGGACGACAGATTCACTCACGCTTCTGACACACAGAGGTAGTAGAATGGCTCTTATTGAAAATAGGCTAATGAATTCTATCTTACACGCAAGTCAGTTCCTCACTATCAAAAGTGCCCGAGTACTCAGAAACGGAATGTAAGTTAGGCTACTAGCGTGAAAAAAAAACTTAAATGTTAAGACCCTCAGAAAATTCATACTTCTCCCCTTAATTTGTATTGATGGCCTGGATGAAACTAGCATGCTTTGCAGTTCTCTAAGAGGAGAAGATGTTTAAATGGAGATTAATTCAAATTTCTGCTTGCTCAGTACTTGCAAAACTAAAGCAATTTATATTCTTTCTCTTAACGATACTCTTTCTCTGATTGCGGTAATGTAATCTAATTGTAATTATGATACTATCTGAATCATGCAGACCTTAACATGATTGGAACTACTCATTGCATTAAAAACTAATTTTTGAATAATGATGAAAGAAACTGTGGAAAATGTGGAAGTATTACTTCTTTTTTTAAATCTCAGTTTTTTTTGGGGGGGGGGGGATCGCATTTCCCACTTTCCCGCCTAAAGCCATAACTCTGCTCCAGTACAAGATGACAGTGAGTGGATCCAAAAAGGGCGAGGATWTGAAGACCACCCCAATTAAACATATCAGTCTCATCAGTTGCTGCAGGATAGCACATGGCCGCTACGGCAAGTTCACTGKCTGGCGTCCCGTGAGAACAGACAACGATACACTTGTGCCTCAGCAGCACTATCGCTCCGCTATGACACACAGTCAGCAAAGGAATTGAGTTTCAGTTTAAAATGATAAGCCGCAATAATATTACCTTGGAAATATCCAGTTGAAAGTAGAGAACTGTAAGAGAAGTACTGATAAGGGGAAGACTTAGCTAGCTGATTACACGCGTCTTGCTGGGTATCACGGTGAGGTGATGGAGGTTAGTGCGCAGCCCACCGACAGCATGCTGCCAATGTTAAATCTATTAYGGAGAGCATACCTGCATGATACACCAGCTTCGGAGCCAGAGCGATGCTCATTCCTACTGGAATAGAACTCAACTAAAACCCTCACAACAGAGCCAGAGTACCAAACCCACTGGCGCTCCTCCAGTCCTATTCATCCATCCTGATAAAGTGAAACTTAGCACGGTTGAGGTTGAGGTGAGGGCAATAGAGAGCATGTCGAGAGAGAGAGTGATATAGCCCAAACAGCTTTCACAGTGTTGGCCTGGCCAGTCCTGGAGGTAAAGCACTTAATGTATGAAATGATGTCGGTAATGCGGAGATGGCTAACCTAAGCGCAGGAGGCCTAATGGCATCACGCCCTGTGAAAGTTCCACAGAGAGGGAAGAGGGCCAGGCAGCTGTGTTGTGTGTGTGTGTGTGTGTGTGTGCGCGTGTGTGTTGGCCAGGTTGTGGTTGTATGTGTGTGTGTGTGTGTGTGTGTCAGGCTGTGGAGCCCAGTCTCGCCCAGGCTCTCTCCTAATACCCCAGCCATCCCCTCACGCCACAGCAGAAAATCATTTACCTGACGCTGCTCACTCCCCAGCCCCACATACAGGTAGCACCAGCTTCTCCTAGAAACATCTGCATATCCCACCTGTGCAGTAGGATTGGAAGCCTCTGAGGATAATTATCTATTTATAGGGCTAGAAATGTCCCAGGCACAGGCAACACTACTCCACTCGAAACACCACTAGCTGGCTTTAGTATACTAGGCACTACTTCAGCCTAATTCATTTTAAAAAACTATTGAATGTTTTTCATTTGCAGCAAAAACAGAAGATGTACACTTAAACCCGAAGAATATGCAAACATGGATGGGTTGTGTATCTTCTTCTCTGCGTGTTGT